>NW_024499072.1:0-1925 GCF_017590055.1 Onychostruthus taczanowskii | reverse complement strand
TTTTTTTTTTTTTTAAATTGCTTTTGCCCACAAGACTCCTCTTTCTTCTCTATTCTTAGCTCTTCTAGTTTCAGGCTGGAGGATTTTTTTCTTGTGGGGAGTTAGAAACACGGGTTGTTTCTAAGCAACGCACATTTTAGTCCCAAGGCTTTGGCACCAGAACATTTTGGAAGTTGCATCATGGTTAGATTTTTAACTTTTTTTTTTAATCGGTCAGAGTTGGAGAGTGGAGCAAGCTTTTAAAATAAATTACATTCTTTTGTATCTGGAGAACATAGAATAAATTCAGAGAACCAGGTCAGAGAAGCTTGTTTCACTTCCTCTCATCCAGTTTCCAAAGTGCTTGAGTATGCACTGAAGTGGGCCACCTCCTAAAAATAGTCCTAACCTTAAAATAGTGCTCATGATGTATGCAGTTGCAAAGGCACTGGGGCTGCATGTCTGTCCATGCAGCTCTCAGAGTGTTGTGGTGGCAGAGGAAGAGCTGGTGCTGGTCCTGCTCACTCAGCCCCCCTCCCTTCACCTGCAGCACTGCAGCGTGCGCTATGGCTGGCAACCATTTCCACTTTTATATTTGAAAATGAATACTGCATAATAGTAAAGTTCTTAAATCTGGTCTTTCTTTGGAGCTTTTCTTCAGAAAGGCTGTTTTCAACAGGATTCATATATTGTAAGCACATGTGTGTTAATTACAAAGTGCTGAATGATTGATATCTTCAAATATTATTTTAATATTTTGTATTTCTTATCCTGAAGTGTCAGGCCATTGTGTGAATAATTAAGTCATATTGAATTGAGCCAACTCGTGGCAGATATACATCATTTTTTGTAAGGTGATTCTGCATCATAGCATCTTTTTTTGTAGAGGGACTGGAGGGTCTGAGCTCTTTGCTTATATGGTGCAGAGGCCAACTTAAAGGTGGAGGAGTTTCACACACATGTATCAGTCTGCTGGCATCCTGCATAATCTGCTGGAAAAGTGAAAGAAACATGTCTTTATAATATCATCTATGCTTATTTCCACATTTATATGTTAACCTCATATTTCCTTGAATTGAAGTAGCATTTTTTGCAGAAAAACCTTGCTTGCAGGAACTCCTGAAAGATGTTTCTAATCCAGTAGTACACAATATAGTGTACAAACATAATGAAGGATATCAGAATTTTAGAAGCACTGGAACAAGAAATATGTTGTGTAACGTATCTGGCATTCAAATTCACTTGATATAGACAAGAAAACCTTGTTTGTAGTGCCAAAATCCTTTGTTGGAATAGGCAGTTATTTAGTAAGAGATTTAATTATTTACTATTATAAGAAAATTTAAATACAAACATTCTCTTACCTCATATAGAAACTAGCATTAAAAATATCAATGTTCCTTTCTCCTTGGCCTACTAATCAATCAGTTGTCTTTTTCTCAGTGAGCAGAAGTGTAAACAAAAATATGTCTTTATTCACTCAAAGCCATGTTTGACTTTTTATTAATTTGGTAAGGCTTTTAAAAGGAGCAGATATGTAAAAAAAACACCACTTGTCAAGCTGGTATTTTTTTAGCTGCCAGCATGTGACATGGCTTTGACTGGAAGTTTTGGATGTATTCCATGTCTTGGAAGAGATGAGGTCTGAACACTGAAATACTATATTTTAATTGTAGCTTTGATGCTTTACCCTCTAAAGGCTGGAATTTGTTTTTTTGTCTTCAATTCCTTATGTATGGGGTTTTTTTTTTTTACAATAAAACTGTTTTGTCTGGCATTTTCTACACAGTGTTGACAATTTTGGACTTGGTCTTCTGCTTCAGACAAAGCAAATAAAACGCATGGTGTCATCGTATGTTGGAGAGAATGCTGAATTTGAACGCCAGTATTTATCTGGTGAGCTTGAAGTTGAGCTTACACCACAGGTAAGGAGTGTCTCTAAGAGA
>NW_024499071.1:0-1945 GCF_017590055.1 Onychostruthus taczanowskii | reverse complement strand
CCTGGATTCGGATGCGGATCCGCAGAGCCGCCGTCGGATTCCCGGAACCTTCCGGAACCTCCGAGCAACTCCCGGAAAATTCCGGAATTCCCGAAGAACTCCCGGAAAATTCCGGAACCTCCGAAGGATTCCCGGAAAATTCCGGATTTTCCGAGGAGTCTGCGCCTCCCTGGGGCTGGGAATTCCCCAAATCCTCCCAAATTTGGGCTCCCCTGGAGCCGCCCTTGGGAATTTTGGGATCCCGGAATTCCCGGAATTCCCGAAATTCCCGAAAATTCCTTCGGGCTTTTTTCCGGGACGGCCCCAAATCGTCCTCGAGCCAATCCTCCTGCTCCAGGAACTGCTCCAGCGGGATCAGGGCGGGCTGGGCACTTTTGGGGAAAATTTGGGCATTTTCGGGACCAAAATTGGCATTTTCGGGACCAAAATTGGGATTTTCAGATGAGTTTTTGGGATTTTCCCATGAATTTTTGGGATTTTCCCATGAATTTCTGGGATTTTCTGGCCGAAATTTGGGATTTTCTGATGAATTTTTGGGATTTTCTGATGAATTTTTGGGATTTTCGGATGAATTTTTGGGATTTTCCCATGAAATTTTGGGATTTTCCCATGAATTTCTGGGATTTTCTGGCCGAAATTTGGGATTTTCAGATGAATTTTTGGGAGGTTTTGCTGAATTTTTGGGATTTTCCGATGAATTTTTGGGATTTTCCGATGAATTTTTGGGATTTTCCGCGCTGGATTTTCCCGAATTTTGGGATTTTTGGCCGTTTTCGGGGTCCGGGTTCCGTTGGCGCTTCCGGCCGGGGCTGGAATTTGGGATTTGGGGCCGTTCGGGAGAGGCTGGAAAAGGAAAAAATTTGGGATTAAAGGGGGGAAAATTGGGGAATTTCAGGGAATTTTGGGGTTGGGGTGGAATTCCCAAAAAAAATTGGGATGGGGGAGGGGAAAATGTGGAAAAAATGAAAAAAAAAGGGGAAAAATGGGGAAAAAAATGGGGAAAAAATGAAAAAAAAGGGGAAAAAAATGGGGAAAAAAATGGGGAAAAAAATGCAAAAAAACCCCAGAAAAAAATGGGGGAAAAAATGGGAAAAAAATGAAAAAAAAAAAAAAAAAAAAAGGGGAAAAAATGCTGAAAAAAAATGGAAAAAGATTTTAAAGAAGGGGAAAAAATGGGGAAAAATGGGAAAAAAATGAAAAAAATTAAAAGAAGGGGAAAAATGGGAAAAAAAGCTGAGAAAAATGAAAAAAAATCGAAAAAAGGAAAAAATGGGGAAAAAATGAAAAAAAATTTTAAAAAAGGGAAAAAAATGGGAAAAAATGCTGAAAAAATGCTGAAAAAAAAGGAAAAAAATTTAAAAAAGGGGAAAAAAATGGGGAAAAATGGGGAAAAAATGAAAAAAATTAAAAAAAGGGGAAAAATGGGAAAAAAAGCTGAAAAAAATGAAAAAAAAAAAGCAAAAAAAGGGGAAAAAATGGGAAAAAATAGGGGGAAAATGAAAAAAAAAGGGAAAAAAGTTGAAAAAAATGAAAAAAATCGGAAAAAATGGGAAAAAAGCTGAAAAAATGAAAAAATAATCAAAAAAAAGGGAAAAATGGGGGAAAAAAAGGAAAAAAAGCTGAAAAAATGAAAAAAATCAAAAAAAAAGTCTTCCTCTGAGAAATGCAACATAACACCCAGTGCAAAGATATTGGGACAATTTTTCACAAGCCACGTTCAGGCTACTTTATATTTTATAACACAAAATAAAAAAAAAAGGTAAAAAAGCTGAAAAAAATGAAAAAAAAATCGGAAAAAATGGGAAAAAAAAGCTGAAAAAATGAAAAAAAATTTAAAAAAAGGAGAAAAATGGGGAAAAAAAATTTAAAAAATGCTGAAAAATGTGAAAAAAAGCTACAAATTAATTTAAAAATATAAAAAAAAATTCTGCAAAAATTTTTTAAA
>NW_024499070.1:0-1951 GCF_017590055.1 Onychostruthus taczanowskii | reverse complement strand
CCTGTGTCACCTGGAGCCCAGCTGTGTCACCTGTGTCACCGTGTCACCCCCGAGGTGTCCCCAACCCCCTTGGACTGTCCCAAATGATGGAAACCCCCCCAAAAATGAGGGGACCCCAAAAAACTCTTGGGAAAATCCCAAAAATTCTTGGGAAAAATCCCAAAAAATTATTCGGAAGATACCAAAAAAATATTTGGAAGATTCCAAAAAAAGATCCCAAATATTCCTTTAAAGATCCCAAAAATTCTTTGGGAGATCCCCAGAAAATTCTTGGAAAGATCCCAAAGAAAGGTCCCAAAAAATATTTGGAAGCTCCAAAAAATTCTTGGGAATATCCAAAAACATTCTTGGGAAGATTCCCCAAAAATTCTCGGGAAAATTTCCCCCAAAATCTTGGGAAGATCCCAAAGAAAGATCCCAAAAAATTCTTGGAAAACTCCCAAAAATTCTCAGGAAGATTCCAAAAATTTTTGGAAGATCCCAAAAAACCCCAAAGAAAGATCCCAAAAAATATTGGGAAGATCCCCCCCCCCCCCCCCAAAAAAAAAATCCCAAAAATCCCTGGGAAGTTCCCAAAAAATATTTGGAAGATCCCAAAAATTATTTAGAAGATCCCAAAAAATTATTGGGAAGATCCCAAAAATTCTTGGGAAAAATCCCCAAAAATTCTTTGGAGGATCCCCCCAAAAAAATCCCCAAAATTTTTTTGGGACCCCCCCAAAATTCGGGTGCGGTTCCCGACTCGGCCACCAGGGGGCAGCAGCAATGGACTGTTAATCATTATTAACGCGTTAGTTAATTAACAGCTCATTAACTGACCGCTTACAATTAACGCTAATTAAAGATAACGGCAATAAAAATTAATTTGGAACCAATAAAATCAATTCCCGGTGTCCAACCCCAATTTTTGGATCCCCAATCCCCAATTTTTTGGTTTTTATCCCATTTTTTTTGGTCTTTGACCCCAAAATTTTTAATTTCCGATCCCAATTTTTTTCATTTTTATTCATTTTTCTTTGTTTTTATCCAAATTTTTTCGTTTCAATCCCAAATATTTTCGATTTAACCCCAAAATTTTCATTTTAACCCCAAATATTCTCATTTTAACCCAAATGTTCTCATTTTAAACCAAATATTTTCGTTGTAACCCCAAAATTTTCATTTTAACCCCAAATATTTTCGTTTTAAACCCAAATATTTTCGTTTTTATCCCAAATATTTTCATTTTTATGCAAAATATTTTCGTTTTAACCCCAAATATTTTAATTTTAACCCCAAAATTCTCATTTTTAGCCCAAATATTTTCATTTTAACCCCAAAATTCTCATTTTTAGCCCAAATATTTTCATTTTAATCCAATTTTTTTTCTGTTTTAACCCCAAATAGTTTCGTTTGAACCCAAAAATTTTCATTTTAACCCAAATATTTTCATTTTAACCCCAAATATTTTCGTTTTAACCCAAATATTTTCATTTTAACCCCAAATATTTTCATTTTAACCCCAAAATTTTCTTTTTTTTTTTTCCTTTTAATCATTTATTAATCATTTATTTATTTTGTTTTAATCCTTTTTTTTCCTTTAACCCCATTTTTTATTTTATTCAATTTTATTTTGGGTTTTTTTTCCCCAATTTTTTTTTGGATTTCATCCCAAATTTTTGGGATTCTTGCCCAGTTCTCCTCCCCCCGGGGTCGTCGCCCTCCCCCGGCCGGACTTTGACCCTTTGGGGACATTTTGGGACATTTTGGGACATTTTGGGAACTCCCAAATTTCGGGGACCTCGAATTCCTCCAGGTGGGGCCGGGGGGGGGGAGGGGACCCCAAAATTTGGGGGATTTTGGGGGATTTTGGGTTTTTTTGGGGCCGTTTTTGGAAATTTTGGGTTTTTTTGGGGCTTTTTGGGGATATTTTGGGGCTTTTGGGGGAGATTTGGGAAAATTTGGGGATTTT
>NW_024499069.1:0-1954 GCF_017590055.1 Onychostruthus taczanowskii | reverse complement strand
GAGAATTCCCTGAATTTGGGGAATTTTTTGGGAAAATTTTGGAGATTTTGGGAAGGATCCTGAAAAATTTGGGGGAATTTGGGGAGATTTTGGGGGGGAATTCCCAAAATTTTGGGAATTGATTGGGAGAAGTTCTGGAGATTTGGGTAATTTTGGGGATTTTGGGAAGGATCCTGAAAAATTTGGGGGAATTTGGGGAGATTTTGGGGAGGTTTTGTGGGGGAATTCCCAAAATTTGGGGAATTTTTTGGGGGGTGATTGGGGGAAGTTCTGGAGATTTTGGGAATTTTGGGGATTTTGGGAAGGATCCTGAAAAATTTGGGGGAATTGGGGGAAATTCCCAAATTTTGGGGGAATTTGGGAATGATCTGGAAAAATTTGGGGAGATTTGGGAAGATTTTGGGGAATTTGGGGAGGTTTTTGGGGGGATTTTGGAGGGAATTTGGGGAAATTCCCCGAATTTTGGGAATGATTGGATTATTTTTGGAGAATTGGGAAGATTTTGGGAATTTTGGGGGAATTTGGGGAGGTTTTTGGGGGGATTTTGGAGGGAATTTGGGGAAATTCCCCGAATTTTGGGAATGATTGGATTATTTTTGGAGAATTGGGAAGATTTTGGGAATTTTGGGGGAATTTGGGGAGGTTTCTGGGGGGTTTTGAGAGGGATTTGGGGAATTTTGGAAGATTTTGGGGAGGTTTTATGGGGGAATTGGGGGAAATTTTAGGAATTTTGGGGGAAATTCCCAAAATTTTGGGAATTTTGGGATGATTTTAGGGAATTTGGGGAGGTTTTTGGGAGGATTTTGTGGAATTTTGGGAAGGATCCTGAAAAATGGGGGGATTTTGGGAAGATTTTGGGGAGGATTTTAGGGGGAATTGCTGGAAAATTTAGGAATTTTGGGAGGGATTTGCAGGGAATTTAGGAGGGAATTTGGGGAAAATCCCAAATTTTTTTGGGAATGTCCCAAATTCCCATTTTTTTCCCCCAAAATCCAGCAGGATCCGGGGATGGAGACAATTCTGGGCTGAATTTGGGTGGATTTTGGGTCAGTTTTGCTCCAAATTTCGTCAATTTTTGATGGAAAACCCCAGAATTTTAACAGGAACTTCCCAAATTTTTTGGGGACACCCCAAATTTTTTTGGGGACGTCCCAAATTCCCGTTTTTCCCCCCAAACCCAGCAGGATCTGGGAATTGAAACAATTCAGGGCTGGATTTGGGTGGATTTTGGGTCGATTTTGCTCCAAATTTCGTCAATTTTTGATGGAAAACCCCAGAATTTTAACAGGAACTTCCCAAATTTTTTGGGAAATTCCCAAATTTTTTTGGGGATGTCCCAAATTCCCGTTTTTTTCCCTCAAACCCATCAGGATCTGGGAATGAAAACAATTCTGGGCTGGATTTGGGCGGAATTTGGGTCGATTTTGATCAAAATTTTGTCAATTTTTGATGGAAAACCCCCGGATTTTTTCATGAACGTCCCGAAGTTTTTGGGGACATCCCAAATATTTTTGGGGATGTCCCAAATTCTCATTTTTTTCCCCCAAAATCCAGCAGGATCTGGGAATGAAAACAATTCTGGGCTGAATTTGGGTGGATTTTGGGTCAATTTTGCTCCAAATTTCGTCAATTTTTGATGGAAAACCCCAGAATTTTAACAGGAACTTCCCAAATTTTTTGGGAACACCCCAAATTTTTTTGGGAACGTCCCAAATTCCCGTTTTTTTCCCCCAAAATCCATCAGGATCCGGGAATGAAAACAATTCTGGGCTGGATTTGGGCGAAATTTGGGTCGATTTTGGGCGAATTTTTGGGATTTTTCGGTGGAAACCCCCAGAATTTTTTCATGAACGTCCCAGAATTTTTTGGGAACACCCCAAATTTTTTTGGGAACGTCCCAAATTCCCGTTTTTTTTCATCAGGATCTGGGGATGGAGACAATTCTGGGCTGAAT
>NW_024499068.1:0-1954 GCF_017590055.1 Onychostruthus taczanowskii | reverse complement strand
GAGACACCCCAAAATCAGACCCAAAATTGCGCCTGAGACACCCCAAAATCAGACCCAAAATCGGGCCTGAGACACCCCAAAATCAGACCCAAAATTGCGCCTGAGACACCCCAAAATCAGACCCAAAATCGGGCCTCAGACACCCCAAAAACAGCCCCAAAATCGGGCCAGAGACACCCCAAAAACAGCCCCAAAATGGGGCCTGAGACACCCCAAAAACAGCCCCAAAATCGGGCCTGAGACACCCCAAAAACAGCCCCAAAATCGGGCCAGAGACACCCCAAAAAACACCCCAAAAACAGCCCTGAAACACCCCAAAAACAGCCCCAAAATATCCCAAAAATCCCTAAAATATCCCCAAAAGTCCCTAAAAAACCCCAAAAATATCCCGAAGAAATCCCAAAAATATCCCTAACAAACTCCCAAAAATATACTTAAAACAACCCAAAAATATCCCAAAACCACCCCAAGAATACCACTAACAAATCCCCAAAAATTTACTTAAAACACCCCAAAAATATCCCAAAAAAACCCCCAAAAATAGCCCGAAAAAATCCCAAAAAACCCCAAAATTTCCCCAAAAAATCCTTAAAAAACCCCAAAAATATCCCTAAAAAACCCCAAAAAATTCCCAAAAATTCCCAAAATTGCCACCTGCAGCTGGGGGCGCACGGCACATCCCAAAATCCCCCAAACCCTCCAAAAATCCCCCCAGAAGTCCCAAAAATCCCAAAAAATTCCCTTAAAAATCCCTGAAAATCCCACAAAAATCCAAAAACGTCCCAAAAATCCCCAAAAAATCCCCAAAAAATCCCAAAAAATCCCAAATCCCCACCTGGATCAGGATCCCAGAGCCTCCAAAACCCCAAAAAAATCTCCTAAAAAATCCAAAAAAACCCTAAAAATCCCAAAAAATTCCCAAAATTCTCCTAAATAATTACAAAAAATTCCCAAAAAATCCTTAAAAGATCGCAAAAAATCCCAAAAAATTCCCAAAAAATCCCCACCTGCAGCTGGATCCCAGATCCCCCAGAGCCCTGGAAATCGCCCAAAATTGGGACAGAATTCCCCAAAAAACACCAAAAATTCCTAAAAATTCCCAAAAATCCCAAAAGAACCCCCCAAAAATTCCCAAAATTTCCCAGAAACCCTAAAAATTCCCAAAAATTCCCAAAATCCCAAAAATCCCCACCAGAAGGCGAATTTCAGAGTCCCCAGATCCCTGAAAATCGCCCAAAATTGGAACAAAACTCCCCAAAAAACACCAAAAAATTCCCAAAAATCCCAAAAAAAACCACCAAAAATCCTAAAAAAAATTCCCAAAATTTCCCAGAAATCCTAAAAATTCCCAAAAAATTCCCAAAAATCCCAAAAAACCCACCAAAAAATCCTAAAAAAAATTGCCAAAATTTCCCAGAAACCCAAAAAATTCCCAAAAATTCCCAAAAATTCCCCAAATCCCCAAAAATCCCCACCTGCAGCTGGATCCCAGAGCCCCCAGAGCCCTGAAAATCGCCCAAAATTGGGACAAAATTCCCCAAAAAACACCAAAAAATTCCCCAAAATTCCCAAAATTATCCAGAAATCCTAAAAATTCCCAAAAATTCCAAAAAATCCTTAAAAGATCCCAAAAAATTTCCAAAAAATCCCCAAAAATCCCCACCTGCAGCTGGATCCCAGAGCCCTGAAAATCGCCCAAAATTGGGACAAAATTCCCCAAAAAACACCAAAAAATTCCCCAAAATTCCCAAAATTATCCAGAAATCCTAAAAATTCCCAAAAATTCCCAAAAAAACCCCAAACATCCCCACCAGCAGCCAAATTTCAGAGTCCCCAGAGCCCCGAAAATCGCCCAAAATTGGGACAAAATTCCCCAAAGAATTCCCAAAAATCCCCAAAAAACCACCAGAAAATCCTAAAAACATTCCCAAAATTTCCCAGAAACCCAAAAAAT
>NW_024499067.1:0-1954 GCF_017590055.1 Onychostruthus taczanowskii | reverse complement strand
TTTTGGGGTGGAATTTTTGAGGAATTTGAGAATTTGGGGTAGAATTTTTGGGGAATTTGGGAATTTTTGTGATGGAATTTTTTGGGGAATTTTGGGATTTTTGGGGTGGAATTTTGGGGGAATTTGGGGTTTTTGGGGAATTTGGGGTTTTTGGGGTGGAATTTTTGGGGGATTTTGGGATTTTTGGGGTGGGACTTTTGGGGAATTTGGGATTTTTGGGGAATTTGAGATTTTTGGGGTGGAATTTTTATGGAATTTGGGATTTTTGGGACTTTTTGGGATGGAATTTTTGGAGAATTTGAGATTTTTGGGGTGGAATTTTTTTGGGAGAATTTGGGATTTTTGGGGTGGAATTTTTGGGGAATTTCGGGATTTTGGGGTAATTTGGGATTTTTGGGGAGGAATTTTTGGGGAATTTGGGATTTTTGGGATGGAATCTTTGAGGATTTTGGGATTTTTGGGGTGAAATTTTTGGGGAATTTGGGGTGGAATTTTCAGGGACTTTTTGCCCCCCAGGAACTCAGAATCCGTCACCGGCTTGGGGGGAATTTGGGATTTTTGGGGAATTTGGGAATTTTTGGGATGAATTTTTTGGGGAATTTTGGGATTTTTGTGGTGGAATTTTGGGGGAATTTTGACATTTTGGGGTGGAATTTTTGGGGAGAATTTGGGATTTTTGGGGGGTTTTTTTGGAATTTGGGGTTTTTGGGGTGGAATTTTTGGGGAATTTGGGATTTTTGGGGAATTTGGGATTTTTGGGGTGGATTTTTTGGGAAATTTTGGGATTTTTGGGGTGAAATTTTTGGGGAATTTGGGATTTTTTGGGGTGGAATTTTCAGGGGCTTTGGTATTTTTGGGGGAATTTGGGATTTTTGGGATGGAATTTTTGGGGAATTTGGGACTTGTCGTGGAATTTTTGGGGGTTTTGGGATTTTTGGGATGGAATTTTTTGGGAATTTGGGATTTTTGGGGTGGAATTTTTGGGGAATTTTGGGGTGGATTTTGGGGGGATTTTGGGATTTTTGGGGGATTTTGAGATTTTTTGGGGCGAAATTTTTGGGGAATTTTGAGATTTTGGGGAGGAATTTTGGGGGAATTTTGGGATGGAATTTTTGGGAATTTGAGATTTTTGGGGTGGCATTTTTGGGGGATTTTGGGATGGATTTTTTGGGGAATTTTGGGATTTTTGGGGTGGAATTTTTGGGGAATTTGGGGGTTTTGGGGAATTTGGGATTTTTGGGGTGGAATTTTCAGGGACTTTGATTTTTTGGGGAAATTTGGGATTTCTGATGATTTTTGATGATTTTGGGGTGATTTTGGGCTCTTTTTTGCCCCCCAGGAATTCGGAATCCGTCACTGGCTTGGGGGGAGTTGGGATTTTTGGGGTGGAATTTTTCGGGAATTTGGGATTTTTGGGGAATTTGGGAATTTTTGGGATGAATTTTTTGGGGCATTTTGGGATTTTTGGGATGGAATTTTTGGGGAATTTGGGGTTTTTGGGGAATTTGGGATTTTTGGGGTGGAATTTTTGGGGAATTTGGGATTTTTGGGGTGGAATTTTTGGGGAATTTGGGATTTTTGGGGTGGAATTTTTGGGGAATTTGGGATTTTTGGGGTGGAATTTTTGGGGAATTTTGGGGTGGATTTTGGGGGGATTTTGGGATTTTTGGGGGATTTTGAGATTTTTTGGGGCGAAATTTTTGGGGAATTTTGAGATTTTGGGGAGGAATTTTGGGGGAATTTTGGGATGGAATTTTTGGGAATTTGAGATTTTTGGGGTGGCATTTTTGGGGGATTTTGGGATGGATTTTTTGGGGAATTTTGGGATTTTTGGGGTGGAATTTTTGGGGAATTTGGGGGTTTTGGGGAATTTGGGATTTTTGGGGTGGAATTTTCAGGGACTTTGATTTTTTGGGGAAATTTGGGATTTCTGATGATTTTTGATGATTTTGGG
>NW_024499066.1:0-1949 GCF_017590055.1 Onychostruthus taczanowskii | reverse complement strand
TGCTGATCATTTTGTGTTAATCTCAGGCATTTCTCTCAATGAGCATGGAAACTCAAGGATCTTTACAGAAAAAAACCCAAAACATTTACATCTTGTATTTAACACTGAAGCCACTCTTTCTCCCAACATGGCATCGACAGAAATTCCCATTCTTTTCACAAAGTAAATTTTTTGTGCCCAAAGGGATGTAATAAATTAAACCTAGAGCTTTTATAGATGTGAAAACGTATTCTGTGAGCCGATTCACATTAATAAAATAGTATGAAATCAGTCCCTACCTTCTTCCCACAATATTTTGAGTTTTCAGGAAAAAGATAACCTCACTGATCTATGATAATAAGACTTCTGTGTATCCCTCTCACCTGCAATTGCTTTTGCTAAAACCTTTATTAAAAACCAGATTAATATGCACTAAATTGTTTGGTGCCCCTCTTCCACAAGCTTTATTTTTTCATCATTGTTTTCTTTCCAGAAGTAGGACTGTTTTTACCTTCCACGATGGAGTTAATAACTCTGAGAGTACAAAAGTTCATATTGTTTTTAACAGCTTAATAAAATTAGGTCATAAATGTTTCTGGACTTTGTCATAAGATTTTAAAATATAGTCCTTTTTACAAAGGGAAAATGGACAGGATACAGCAATTTTCTAGTGGAGGGAAGAGTAGTTCTTTAGTGTCTGATTAATTTCTTTTACCTTTCTTTTACCTTTACCTTAATTAAAAGTAGAAAAATCTGTCAATTGCCACAAACCATCTTATTTCTCTTTTGAGAAAACATCTATTTTTTTTTTTTTTTTTTTTTCTTATAATATTGTCATTGCTACTTTAACCTTTCTTTTCGCAATTATTTTGGAAGATCTTGCCCATCCATTTTAATATCTTTTTAACATAAATTGTAATTGTGTCCTCCACTGACTTCCATGTCATTTCCCAATTTTCTACTCATCCTAATAATTATAACTATTATTCTGTTGCCCTGCATTTTCTGTAAATATGGACATTTACTGCTGACAGTTAAATATCCCCATATTCACTGGGTAGTGAGCTCCGCAAAATTACAGTAATAGATCAAATTCTGGATATTGATAGCAAGGGAAATGTTGGCATTTTAGACTGCAACCTTTCAATTCCTGAATTAGAACAATAAGTTTCCATCAAAAGTCTCCATTTTCTTCTGTGCTTTTCTGCTGTTCTTATTTTTTATCTTTTTTTCTCCATTTTCCTCTTCATTCATTTCCCACTATTAGTTTTCTTTCCTGCAGTTCTTTTCCCATCCTCTCCTTTTGTGTTTATTTTCCTGCCCTACTCCTAACAGCAAATTTTAGTCCAGATTTGTTCTTCTCAAAATTTCCTTAAATAATTCTATAGCAGATAAAAATCTTTCCCACCCAATACCAGGAGAGATCTGATGGGAGGTTCACACATCACATTTCTCTGGCAGTAGAGGGTTATTAATATTTCTTATAATATATAATATTTATTGAGGTTACTTCCACCAGTAACTGTTTTGAGGACTGTGTGCTAATGTGAAGATTTTTTTAATAATTTCTCATCTCCTGTTTGAAATATTTTGAGCTAGAGAGAAAATGAATCAAAATTCACATTAAAAACTCACTCCCAACCCCATAGTTAATGACAGACATCCTGATAATCTTCCTAAGGATGAAGGAATTTTCTTGCCTGTTTTTGTGTTGATATTTGGAATAAGACTATCCCTCTGTGAAATTATTCATGTGGATTCCCTAGTTATTTAATTAGTACTTATCTGTACCTTTCAGTAAAATATTTTATTGTGGTTCCAGCCACTTTCTGCTTTAATACTTTTTTTTCATAAAATATCTACATAACACATCAAAATGATCTTTCTTCATATAATGATTTTTAATGAGAAATAAAGAAAAAGAAACGCGTTTGACACATGAAAGCTCTTAGAATATTTAAAAAAATCCA
>NW_024499065.1:0-1957 GCF_017590055.1 Onychostruthus taczanowskii | reverse complement strand
GCTGAACCTAGGTCTATTGGATCAATGATTATCTCATAAAGAGGGAGTCAGTTTCATTTTCAGTGCAATTAGTGAATGACACCAAGAGTGCATGTAGTTTCCACCTACAGCAAAAGAGATCAGGCAACACCACACTTGATCAGTTTTAGTCTTTATTTGCCTCTGGCTCTGTGGAGCTAAGGGGAGTAATGGACCATGAAAGAAAGGATATGACACACCAGAAAAATGACAAGATTAACACTATTTCCTGTGTCCTGCCTCCTGGCAAATGTCTATCAGAATAAGTGAATATATCTACCTCTTGCTAGTCTGTAAAATATTCACTTGCTAAGGTTTATAAGTCTCTAAATCAGTATAGGCTGTCTTAACTAACCTGGAGGTAAGAAAAAGCTCCTATTTAGACAATATATCAACCAGATCTAAGGCCTGTAGTGTCTATGCAGTTCCAAGATTTCAAGTTTCAGGTAGAAGCTCACTATCATCTACCCACTTGGCTCAAGACAATATATGAACTATATATGAGCCTATACACAAACACAAAAAAATAAAAAGGTGTATTTAAATTTCAAAATTAAAATCACAATTCTCTCTTTAATAAAAGTGCAGGTAGATTAATAGTATTATGAAATTAAATTCTCTCTTTTCCAGTTGAAACATAAAAGATGATGACAGAGGCTCTAGTTATGTTGTTTTGCCATAGCACTTCAAATATACTGAAAGTTTATTTGGAAGGAAATGTTTATTAGTATACTATAGATTTGCATGGAATCTGTGTGATTAGGATGAATAATCTAGCTATTAAACATATTAAATATAAAGTCCTAAAACTGATACTGCTATGGAAGCTATATTTCCACAAATGTCTCTCTTAAATCAGTTCCCTATGGAAGACAGCGTTCTATCATAAAAAGGAATTATTTTTCTTCAGAAAGGAACTTCTTCTAAACTCATATGCTATGTGAACATTTTATACAGGTGTAAGGATTTTTTTTTACATATTTATTCTGTTATTTTCACTCTTTGCACACTTTAGGCACATACTTTAAAACGTGTTTTTCTCCCTATCTTTCTGATAATGTGCCAATTCATCTCAGAAACATCAATGTTCCTTAGGAAAATGCGAGTAAGGAGAAAATCAAGAAAGCCTAGAAGATTCTGGTGTCAGTATGGTACAACTTTAGAATGTACCATCCTTGCAGCAGTTTTTCTTTCACTGTTCTTATGTATCTCCCAATCCTGGCAGCTGGAAATACAATTTCATTGCAATATGTGTGTTAAAAGTGATAGTAGAAAGATGGACTAGGGAGGCATGTGCTATATCTACTTGATTCCACAAAGAAAACAACTTACGTGACCAAACCTACATCTTAAGGTAGGGATGTCATAGGTGAAGGGGAAAACTAAGTAGGAAGATTTCTGTTTGCTATAATTCAAGAGTTCATTAGTTTAATTTTAAATTAAATAATATTTATTTTAAGTGTGTGAGGGAGTATCATTATTCTTTGGGGATCAGGCTATACAGAGGAAGTGTAAACAGTGACTCCATCAATTTCTGACCAACTTATTATCCTATCATATAACAGCTGCTCTCAGTGTTAGGATAAGTCTGGATCCTGAAACAGGGATGCTGTCACAAATAGTCATATTTGCAGGAGCAAGATGAAGCATAGCAAAGTTTATTCCTGCAGCACCTCTAAAAGTTGGGAAAAAATGTTCATTATCAGTGGTCCTTTTGTTGATTCTCTAAAGGGGAAATCCTGTCAAGAGAGGCTCAACTCCAAAAATATGAATTTTTGATATCAAAGATGGAGCTTTATTTCCGTAAGGCAGGTAGCGTAACAAAATGTTTCAAGACGAGTAGCCCTTGCTCTTGTAGATGTTCCCAGACACCTTCTTGGAGCTTAATACAGCAGAAAAGAGGTAGTCCAGTAAGTTCTTAGAGTGTGTGGAGGACAAC
>NW_024499064.1:0-1959 GCF_017590055.1 Onychostruthus taczanowskii | reverse complement strand
ATTTTTTGGCTATTTAAAGGATTTTTTTAATTTTTAACGATTTTTTTAGCATTTTCTAAGGATTTTTAAATTATTTTGCAATTTAAAATATTTTTTTTTTAATTTCTTTTGGTTTTTTTTTGGGGCTTTCTGGATTTTTTTTAGGATTTTAAGAGAATTTTTTGGGGATTTTTTTCCAATTTTTGCGTTTTTAAAGGATTTTTTAAAATATTTAAAATAATTTTAGGGGGATTTTTTTTAATTTTTAATTTTAAAAAAATTCTTAAAATAATTTTAAAGATTTTTTAGGGGAATTTTAAATTTTTAAAGGATTTTTTGGGGGTTTTAAGGGAATTTTTTTAGGTTTTTTAAGGGATTTTTAAAATTTCTAAAGTTTTTTTTTTTTGCTTTCAAAAATTATTTTTAAAAGGATTATAATAATTTAAAATAATTAAAAAAAAATTCGGATTTTTTTTTCCGGGATTTTTTCACATTTTTAAGGGATTTTTTTGGGATTTTTGGGGATTTTTTAAATTTTTGAAGGATTTTAAAAATGATTTTTAAAGGATTTTTTCTGCTTTTTTTCAGGGATTTTTTCCTGGATTTTTAGGGGTTTTTTGGGATTTTTTAAGGTTCTTTTGGCTTTTTAAAATGATTTTTAAAGGGATTTTTCTTTAATTTTTGGGATATTAAAAAGGAGTTTTTAAAGGGATTTTTTCTTTAAATTTTTAGGATTTTTCAAGGAATTTTTTTTCTTTTTTTTATATTTTAGGATTTTTAAAGGAAATTTTTTTCCCTTTTTTTTGATTTTTTAGGATTTTTAAAATTATTTTTTTTCAAGAGATGTTTTTCCTTTTTTTTTTATTTTTTTAGTATTTTTAAAGGAACTTTTTCCAATTTTTTTTTAATTTTTGGAATTTTTTAAGGGTTTTTTTTCCCCGTTTTTAAAATTTTTTTAAAGGATTTTTTGGGATTTTTTTTTTTTTTTTTAGGAATTTTTTTGGGGGATTTAGAGAATTTTTAAGGAATTTTTTGGGGCATTTAGGGAATTTTTAGGGATTTATTTTTAGGGTTTTAGGACAATTTTTTTTAAGGTTTTAGGGATTTTTTTAAGGGATTTTTTTAGAGATTTGGGGAATTTTTTTTTTGGGATTGTTTTAGGGAATTTTTTGGGAATTTTTTTAGGGTTTTAGGGCATTTTTTTTAAGGATTTTTAAGGATTTTTTTTGGGATTTAGGGAATTTTTAAAGGTTTTTTTTAGGGAATTTTTTTAGGGTTTTTGGGCATTTTTTTCAGGTTTTAGGGCTTTTTTTTGGGTTTTAAGGAATATTTTTTAGGGATTTAGGGCTTTTTTTGGGATTTTTTTTTAGGGATTTAGGGATTCTTTTTGGGGATTTTTTTAGGGATTTTTAAAGGATTTTTTTAGGAATTTAGGGAATTTTTAAAGGGTTTTTTGGGGAATTTTTTTCGGGTTTTCTGGAATTTTTTTAGGGAATTTTTTTAGGGTTTTAGGGCATTTTTTTTTTGGGATTTAGGGAATTTTTTTTAAGGTTTTAGGGAATTTTTTTAGGGATTTTTAGGGATTTTTTTGGGGATTTAGGGCAAATTTTTAGGGATTTTTTTTGGGGATTTAGGGAATTTTTAGAGATTTTTTTTAGGGTTTTAGGTGTTTTTTTTTAGGGTTTTAGGGCAATTTTTTAGGGATTTTTAAGGATTTTTTAAAAGGGTTTTCTCGGGAATTTTTTTAGGGAATATTTTTAGGGTTTTAGGGCAGTTTTTTAGGGATTTAGGGAATTTTTCTTTAGGGTTTTAAGGAATATTTTTTAGGGATTTAGGGCTTTTTTTTTTAGGAATTTTTTTGGGGGATTTAGAGAATTTTTAAGGAATTTTTTGGGGCATTTAGGGAATTTTTAGGGATTTATTTTTAGGGTTTTAGGACAATTTTTTTTAAGGTTTTAGGGATTTTTTTAAGGGATTTTT
>NW_024499063.1:0-1961 GCF_017590055.1 Onychostruthus taczanowskii | reverse complement strand
TTGGGGTTAAGTTCTGCCATATGATTTTGGCATCTGGCTATGATTGGAGTCAATGGGGGTCCTCTGTGTGCATCTGAGGGCACAGTATGACCCTTCCTGCTTGTTTTCACTCACTATATTTTTGTGTTATGGCACCTCTGAGCAGGGACAATCTCAACTGCTCATTCACTTCAAAGGCCATCTGTAAGGAAAGTTATTCTTGTGTTTCCTTTCATTCTCTGAGCAGTCCTTAGCTTCCTTTCATGACTTCCTTTCTTATTGATTTATTAAGCTACTAAAGTTCAGATCCCAGTCTATAAAAATTAAAACTTGAATCTGAAAGAAGAAAAAATAACCAAGTAGATAATGTAAGTACAGGATAATAGCACAAGCAGCTGTGGGCACACATAGCGTATTTCATTTTCAGACACTTTCTGAAAGATAAAGAGCAGTTCAATCAAATTAAAACTGTGGAGAGATTTTCCTTCAAGCTACATTGAGCAATCAAGTCTAAAAAACAAGTCATACTGTGTTCTTGAAGCAGATAATAGTATCAGTGATGAGGTGTTACTATTAGGAGTAAATGGCTCCTGTAAAATAATAAACTGATTTAATGGGCCAAATGATGATAAGGTACTTTTCATGGATATACCCGAGGCAGAATTTTTTTCATCATGAGTGATGTCCTACCTTGATATTCCTACTGCAAAGCTCCAGAAGGCTTGAGACTGATGGTAAGATTTTGATTACTGTGATAGGAAATGAAGTGGGACATCAGAATTTGTTGCACAATAGAGGAAGAATGAGACACCTTGGAAAAGTTATCTGTCGGAAGCATGTTTTTGCCTGCAGGTAACCTACAGGGGATGATGAACAAAAGGAGTATCTGTCCACCCCTATCACTGTAGCATGCGTGAAAATTTAAGGAGCCAGGGAAGAACCTCCATATAAGAGGACAGAAAGAAAGAATGAGGACCCTTGAATGGAGAAAAGCTTTCTCTATTCAAGATTCTCTGCCACCTTGTGGACAAATGAGGCTGGCCTTGGTGAGCTTCCTTAATCCTGTTTTGCACATTCCCTCATACAGTGGAGTGGATTCCTGAATTCCAGGGACTCAGAACCCGTTGTTGTGTCCAAAATCCTGTGGTTTCCCCATAGCCAGATTGCCATGGGAGTTTATTGTCCTTTTTCCCAAGTGGAAAATGCTCAAAATGAATTTACCTTAAGACTTCAATGATCTGCTGGGGAGAGAGACACAGGAGGAAGTCACAGTTTGTGGAGGGAATGGCTGAACAACCTGGTCTGACCTTGTAGCTGATCCTGTTTTGAGGAGGTTAGACTTGAGACCTTCAGAGGTCCATTCCAGCTTGAACTGTCTGATGATCTTATGAGAATAGGATTCCAAGTGCATTTTCTTGTAAATAAGCTTTCAGGTAGATTCAGGAAAAGTCATCACATCACTGTTAAGACACTGTTAATTTTTTTCTAGAGAGAGCTGAAATTATCATATAATTGAATTTTTTTTTGGTTAAAACTTTAATAAATAGAAAAAAGATGCATCTTTATACTGAGCTTTTATATTATTTTATTTTACTATTGTCCCACTACTGGATATACTACTACTAATATATTCCACTACTGAACAGAATTTTGTTCTATTTATTCTGTCTCCTTGAAAATGTTCATATCTGACAGATAGAAGTCCATATCAAGAAAATGAAAGGAATTTGGGAGTTTTCTAATTATCTGGTGCCACTTTATGTTGGCTTTGGTATTTTTTTTCCAGTAGAAGTGAAAGAAGGAAACTGTCCCTGTAGAAGAGTTCCCTAGTAATATTTTCAAGGAAACTTGTGTCTCAGGATACAACACTCAGATTCTAGATGACACCAATGGCACTTTCTATTTGTTGGGTCCCCAATGGACAAGCAACATGAAGCAGACTTTGGTTCAAAACATTACATGGTCCTTGTGAGTTTTTTCTT
>NW_024499062.1:1224976-1237166 GCF_017590055.1 Onychostruthus taczanowskii | reverse complement strand
AAATATTTTATAATAAAATATTTTTAACAAGTGTTTTCTCTTTCCCCCTTGCATTGTCCCCTGCCGGCCCGGCCGCCGTCCCCGCTGTCCCCAGATCGCCACCACGCGGAAGCTGACGGTGCACCTGCGGCCCCCGGCCAGCTGTGACCTGGAGGTGACACTGCAGGGCATCAAACTGGTCCTGAGCGTCACCGAGTACAGCCCCGAGCGCGAGGTCAGCGGGGGGACAGGACGACACCCCCACCCCATTCAGGGACACCCCAAGGGACACCCCTACCCTGCCAGGGGCACCCCAAAGGACCCTCACCCCATTCAGGGACACCCCAAGGGACACCCCCACTCTGCCCAGGGGCACCCCAAAGGACCCCCACTCTGCTAGGGATATTCCAAGGGACCCCCACTCCATCCAGGAACACCCCAAGGGACACCCCTACTCTGCCCAGGGGCACCCCAAGAGACCTTCACCCCATGCAGGGGCACCCCAAGGGACCCTGACCCCATCCAGGGGCACCCCGAGGGACTCCCGACCCCAAGTGACCCTCACCCCTTCCAGGGTCACCCCAAGGGACCCCCATCCTGCCAGGGTCACCCCAAGGGACCCTCACCCCATCCAGGGGCACCCCAAATGACCCCCACCCTGCCAGGGACACCCCAAGGGGCCCCCATCCTGCCCCTGCCCGCCCTGGCGCCCCGCGGTGGCTGTCCCGGGCTCTGGGGGGTCCCCTCGGCCGGGGCAGGTGTCGGGGTGCCCCCTGAGCCCGCGCCCCCACACCCGCAGCTATTTCGGGTTCATCACCAAGCACCCGGTGCTGAGCCGCTTCGCCTGCCACGTGTTCGTGTCGCAGGAGTCCATGAGACACGTGGCCGAGTGTGTCGGGTACGGCACGGCGACACGGGGACACGCTGGGTACCGGGGTCCGGCTGTGCCAGGTTTGGGGGGGCTGTGGGTACCGGGGTCCGGCTGTGCCGGCTCTGGGGGTACCAGCCCCTCTCGGTGGGTCTGGGGGTGCCGCTCTGTGCCCCCTGCCCTCGCTGACGCCCCCTCCCCGCCCGCGCCCCCCAGCCGAGCGTTTCAGGAATATTACCAGGAGCACCTGGAGTACGCCTGCCCCACAGAGGACATCTACCTGGAGTAGGGTCCCTGCCACCCCGGCACTCGGGGCCACCCCCAGGGACTTGGGGTCACCCCGGCACTCTGTGTGACCCCCCAGGGACTTAGGGTCACCCCCAGGGACTCAGGGTCACCCTTAGGGACTCAGGGTCACCCTTAGGGACTCTGTGTCACCCCCGGGACTCAGGGTCACCCCCGGGGTCACCCTTAGGGACTCTGTGTCACCTCCGGGACTCAGGGTCACCCCCAGGGACTCAGGGTCACCCTTAGGGACTCTGTGTCACCCCCGGGGGCTTGGGGGTCACTCCAGGGACTCTGTGTCACCCCCGGGGGCTTGGGGTCACTCCAGGGACTCAGGGTCACCCTTAGGGACTCTCTGTCACCCCCAGGGACTCTGTGTGACCCCAGGGACTTGGGATCACCCCGGGACTCAGGGTCGCCCCCAGGGACTCAGGGTCGCCCCCAGGGGGAGGGGGCATCTCCGCGCACCCCCAAATCCGCGCTGCCCCCCCAAAGGAACGGGGATCCCCCAGAGCTGCCCCCCCGCCCCGGGTGTGCTGCCCCTCGTGTCGGTGTCCCCGGCTGTCCCCCCTCCTCCGCCACCGAGCTCGGGCCCCGGGGGGGTCCCGGGGCCGCCCCCTCCTCACTGCTGTGCCTGGTGGTCCCTCGCTTCGGCCCTGTCGCCCAGCGCTATCGTGACTATATCGCCACCCGCTCGATGTCCCGGTATTTATCTGTACTCAGCAGCCAGAGGAGCCCCCGAGCCACTGTGCCACCCCGGCTGTCCCCACGCCGTTGTCACCCACTTGGTCTTTCAATAAAATATATGCTTGGTGTGAGCTGGGGACACTGCTGGGGACAGGGGCGGGACAGGGGTGGGGCAGGGTGGTGACAGTTGTTGGGGACAGTGTCGGGGTCAGTGTTGGGGACACTGGTGGGGACAGGGGTGTGACAGGGTGGGGACAGTGCTGGGGACAAGAGTGGGACAGTGCTGTGACAGTTGTTGGGGACAGTGTTGGGGTCAGTGCTGGGGACACTGGTGGGGACAATGCTGGGACAATGCTGGGGACATCCAGGGTGGACACCCAGGTGATTGGGGACACCCAGAAAAGTGGGGACCCCCCGCCCCTTGTCCCTTTGTCCCTTGGCCGTGCCCCACGAGGGTCCCCCCCTGTCCTGGCACTGGGGACACCAGCGGGTGGCCGGGACCTGCTGGGGGTGTGACACGGGACGGTGGCATCGTGCCATTGGTGTGGCACCTGTGGCAGCCAGGGCACCCTAAATCTCATCCAGGGACACCCCAAAATTCACCCAGGGACACCCCAAAACTCATCCAGGAACACCCCAAATGTCACCCAGGAACAACCCAAAACTTATCCAGGAACACCCCAAAACTCAGCCAGGAACACCCCAAATGTCACCCAGGGACACCCCAAAATTCACCCAGGGACACCCCAAAACTCATCCAGGAACACCCCAAATGTCACCCAGGAACAACCCAAAACTTATCCAGGAACACCCCAAAACTCAGCCAGGAACACCCCAAATGTCACCCAGGGACACCCCAAAATTCACCCAGGGACACCCCAAAACTCATCCAGGGACACCCCAAATCTCACTCAGGGACACCCCAAAATCCATCCCATCCATCCCACCCAAAATTCGTCCACCCCAAAATTTGAGGGGCCCCCCAAAATTCAGCTGGGAATATCCCAAAATTAAACTGGGGCACCCCAAAATTCAGCCAGGACATCCTAAAATTCAACAGAGAACATCCCAAAACTCATCCAGGAACACCCCACGACTCATCCAGGAGCACCCCAAAATTTACCCAGGGACACCCCAAAACTCATCCAGGGACACCCCAAATCTCACTCAGGGACACCCCAAAATTCATCCAGGAACACCCCAAAATTCATCCAGGGCATCTCAAATTTCAGCCGGGAACATCCCAAAGTTCAGCTGCGAACACCCCAAAATTCAACGGGGACACCCCAAATTTCAGCCAGGAACATCCCAAAATTCAATGGGGACATCCCAAATTTCAGCCAGGAACATCCCAAAATTCAACGTGGACACCCCAAAATTCAACGGGGACACCCCAAAATTCACCCAGCGGGCTCTGTCCCTGGGGGGGCTCCCGTTGTCCCCCCCTTGCGTGGGTCCGGGACCACCGCGGGATCCGAGCGACCACAGGAGCAGGCGGAGCTTTCTTATAAATTTATTACATAATAATAATAATAATTAATAATAATAATATAATATAAGAAACATAGATCTCTGTGGGGGATGTGTATCACAACGTCAAGGGCGGGAGGCGAATGGCCGCACCTCCGTGACTCCGGAGAAGGAGAAAGCTCCTCCGAAAATCCATACAAAATTAAGGGTGAAGTCAAACTGACCCTGGGAAATTAAAAACGGAACGAAAACCCACAGGTGAGTCCGGCTGGGGGGGCGGAACCGAGAGTGTGGCGGGGCCGGGCTGTGCACATGCAGCAGGCGTGAGGGCGTGGCACATGCATGGGCAGTGAGGGCGTGGCCGGACAGCGGCCCCGCCACGCGTGGGGCTGGCGGGGCCGTCGTCCCCCCCGGGGGCTGAGTGACCCGAGGGGCTTCTGCTCTTTGTCACACTCGGGGGTACGGACTGGCGGATGGAGGGGGGGGAGGCGATGGCGCCGGGCTGGACAACGGAAAAAATATCGACAGCTTGGGGGGAAAAAAACCCCCTTTGGAAGCGGGGGGAAAAGAAAAGGAAAAGTGTCTCCCTTTGTACAGCGGAAAAACCCGAGTGGTGGAGAAGCCATGGGAGGAATCACAGTAACCGCCGCGGCCCGGGGCGGCGCGGCCCGGGGGCGGCGTGGCCGGGGGCGGCGCGGCCGAGGGGTTGGCGTGGCCGAGCCGTGGTCAAGGGGGTGGCGTGGCCAAGAGGCCAAGCGGTGCTCAAAGGGTCAGCACGGGTTGGCATGGCCGAGGGGTGGCCAAGGGCTTGGCACGGCCAATGGGTTGGCGTGGCCAAGGGAGTGGTCAAGGCTTGGCACGGTCAAGGTGTTGGCGTGGCCGAGGGGTTGGCGTGGCCGAGGGAGTGGTCAAGCCTTGGCACGGCCAATGGGTTGGCACGGCCAAGGGGTTGGCATGGCCGAGGGGTTGGCGTGGCCGAGGGGTTGGCGTGGTCAAGGGGTCATCATGGCCAATGGGCTGGCGTGGCCAAGGGGTAGTCAAGGGCTTGGCACGGCCGATGGGTTGGCATGGCCAAGTGGTCAACACGGCCAGTGGATTGGCATGGCCAAGGGGTTGGCTGGCGTGGCCAAGGGGCGATCAAAGGTTCGGCACGGCCGATGGGTTGGCGTGGTCAAGGGATCAACATGGCCGACGGGTCGGCATGGCCAAGGGATCAACATGGCCGACGGGTCGGCACGGCCAAAGGGCCAAGGGGTGGTCAAGGGGTCGGCACGGCCGAGGGGCTGGCATGGCCAAAGGGCTGAGGCGTGGTCAAGGACTTGGCACAGCCAGTGGATTGGTGTGGCCAAGGGCTCAGCACGGCCGAGGGCTCAGCATGGCTGATGGGCTGGCATGGCCAAGGGCTTGGCATGGCCAAGGGCCAAGGGTGCTTAAAGGGTCAGCACAGCTTAGGGGTCAGTGCGGCTGAGGGGTCCATGGGTCTGAGGGCTGACCAAGGGTTTGGCACGGCCAATGGCTTGGCACGGCCAAGGGGTCAGTGTGGTCAAGGGGCCAGCCTGGCCAGTGGGTTGGCGTGGCCACGGCATGGCCGAGGGGTTGGCATGGCCAAGGGGTCAATGTGGCCGAGGGGTCGGCACAGCCGATGGGTTGGCGTGGCCGAGGGGTCAGCGTGACCCCGGGACTGGCATGGCCAAGGGGTCAGCGTGGCCAAAGGTTTGGCATGGCCGATGTGTTGTTGTGACCGAGGGGTCAGTGTGACCCGGGGGTTGGCAGAGCCGGGGGCGACCGAGGGGTCAGTGTGACCCAGGGGTCAGCACGGCCGAGGGGTCAGTGTGACCCAGGGGTCAGCACGGCCGAGGGGTCAGTGTGACCCAGGGGTCAGCACGGCCGAGGGGCCGGGCTCAGGGGTCAGCTGGGCTCCCGCTCTGCCTTCTCCCGGATGGCTTTTCCAAAGGCTCTGGAGATGTCCGGAGCGGGCCGGTGGCGTGGCCGGAGCGGGGACAGGAGCTGGGGACACCGGGAATCGCTCCGTCCCCGCGGGAAGGGGACGGCAGCGCTTTGGGAACAGCCACGGCACCGGCCCGGGGGCACCGTGGGGTCCCGTGGTGGCACCGGGTAGGTGACCCTGGCTGCGGGCACGGGGCCACCCCGGAGCCGGTGGCACCGCGGGGCACAGGCTGGGGGTGCAGAGGGACACCCGGGGGCACGGGGGGGACACCGGGGGTCTGTGCTGGCGGCTGGGGGGGCCGCCCCAGGCGAAGCCGGTTCGCCCGGGGACCCTGATGGCCTTTGGGAAGTCCCTTGTCCTGCTCTGCCACATCCCCGTGGCAGCGCAGGGGACAGGGGTGGACAGGGGTGGGCAGGACAGGGGACAGGGGGGGGCAGGGGTGGGCAGGACAGGGGACAGAAATGACGAGGGCAGGGGACAGAAATGCCGACGACAGGGGACAGAAATGACGAGGGCAGGGGACAGAAGTGACGAGGACAGGGGACAGAAATGACGAGGGCAGGGGACAGAAATGCCGAGGGCAGGGGACAGGATGAGCGGGCGGGGGACAGGAATGACCTGAACAGGAGACAGGGACGAGTGGCGCAGGGGACAGGGATGGGCGGGGCGGGGGACAGGGATGAAGGGGACAGGGATGAATGGCACGGAGGCAAGGATGAGTGGGGCAGGCGACAAGGACAAACGGGACAAGGGGACAGGGATGGACGGAATGGGGATGAGCGGGGCAGGGACAGGATGAGTGACACAGGGGACAAAGGATGAGAGGGACTGGGAACAGGGACAAACAGGACAGGGACAAACGGGACAGGGGGACAGGGGTGAGTGGCACAGGGGACAGGGATAAACAGGACAGTGGGACAGGGATGAGTGGCACAGGAGACAAAGGATGAGAGGGACTGGGGACAGGGACAAACGGGACAGGGATAAACGGGACAGGGGGACAAGGATGAGTGGCACAGGGGACAAAGGATGAGAGGGACTGGGGACAGGGACAAACGGGACAAGGATAAACGGGACAAGGGGACAGGGGTGAGTGGCACAGAGGACAGGGATAAACAGGCTGAGTGACACAGGGGACAGGGATAAACAGGACAGTGGGACAGGGATGAGTGGAACAGGGGACAGGGACAAACGGGACAAGGGAACAGGGATAAACGGGACAGGGATAAACGGGACAAGGGGACAGGGATATACGGGAAGGGACAAACAGGACAAAGGGATAAATGGGACAGGGACAAACGGGACAGGGGTAAACGGGACAGGGACAAACGGGACAAGGGACAAGGGCTAAACGGGACAAGGGCTAAACGGGACAAGGGATAAACGGGACAGGGATAAACGGGACAGGGGTAAACGGGACAGGGATAAACGGGACAAGGGATAAACGGGACAGGGGTAAACGGGACAAGGGATAAACAGGACAGGGACAAACGGGACATGGCTGAGTGGCGCAGGGGACAGGGATAAACGGGACAGAGGGACAGGGATGAGTGGCACAGGGGACAAAGGATGAGAGGGACTGGGGACAGGGATAAACGGGAAGGGACAAACGGGACAGGGGATAAACGGGACACGGATAAACGGGACAGGGATAAACGGGACAGGGACAAACGGGACAGGGGTAAACGGGACAAGGGACAAGGGATAAACGGGACAAGGGACAAACGGGACAAGGGAACAGGGATAAACGGGACAGGGCTAAACGGGACAGGGGACAGGGACAGCAGGACGAGGAGGCTGCGGGGACACAGCGGCAGCTTGGTGGCAGCCCCGGGCGCTGGCGGGACGGGCAGCGCGGGTGGAAGTCGCCTTCTCTGGCGTGGGGCCTGACTGGGACGAGCCGTGGTGTCCCCGCGGCGCGGGTGACACTCAGTGTTCGCCAACACAGGTACGGCTGCAGCTGCTTCAGCGGGAGCTGGGGGTGCCGGGCGGGCACGGCCATTTCCGCCCTCGGGGGGCGCGGAGGAGGACGAGGAGGAGGAGGGAGAAGGGAGGAAGGCTCCTCCGAAATGGCGAGAAGGCGCGCAGCTCTCCGGTCCCAGAGCGAGCTTGAGCGGAGCGGTGGCGCTCCGCGGGTTCGGCCTCTCCGCGGCGAGAGGCGGCCGCGGGCGGGGGGGGTCTCCGTCTCGGTGTGCCCCAAAAAACAGCTGCGGAAGGGGCGGAGACCCGGGGACACCCGGCGGGACGGCGCCGGGCTGCCCGCGCTCAGGCCACCACTGTCACCTTCCACCCGCGCCCGTGGAGCCGCGGGGAGAGCCCGGCGGAGCCCCCGAGCCCGAGGGGACACCGGGGGGCTCCGCGCGGGGACACCGGGACGCCGGTGCCACCCGGGGGACACCGAGAGCGCCGGGGGCTGCCGGGGGCTGCGGGCAGTGGGGAGGGAGGGACAGGGAGGGACAGGGAGGGCAGTGCCAGGCAGGGGTGGGCAGGGTGGTCGGGCAAGGGGGGCAGTGCCAGGCTGGGGTCAGGCTGGGCAGTGCCAGGCAGGATGGGCAGTGCCAGGCTGGGCAGTGCCAGGCTGGGGTCAGGGTGGGCAGTGCCCGCCAGGCTGGGGTCAGATTGGGCAATGCCAGGTTGGGGTCAGGGTGGTCAGGCAGGGTGGTCAGTGCCAGGCAGAGTGGGCAGTGCCAGGCTGGGGTCAGGGTGGTCTGGCAGGCTGGGCAGTGCCAGGCTGGGGTCAGGCCGGGCAGTGCCAGGCTGGGCAGTGCCAGGCTGGGGTCAGGATGGGCAGTGCCAGGTTGGGGTCAGGGTGGTCAGGCAGGGTGGTCAGTGCCAGGCAGAGTGGGCAGTGCCAGGCTGGGGTCAGGATGGTCAGGCAGGCTGGGCAGTGCCAGGCTGGGCAGTGCCAGGACGTGCCGAGGGCAGCGGTGGCCGTGCGGGGCCGTGCGAGCCGAGCGCTCGCGAGGGGACCCCCGTGTCCCCAAGGCGGGGACAGCCAGGTGCCCCGCGGGGATCCCCCCAGGCGAGCGGCCCCGGGAAGGGACAGCCAGAGGAATTCCCGGGAATTCCCCAGGCCCGCAGCTGGGGAAGGAGCCCGCGCCACCGGCACGCGCTCCGCCCGCCGTGCGACATTCCCGCATGCGACATTCCCGCACGCGACATTCCCGCGTGCGACATTCCCGCGTGCGACATTCCCGGCGGGATGCGGAGGGAGCGGGAGCTCCCCGGGATGTGCGGCGGGGCTCGGGACAGCAGCGGGAGGTGGCGGAGGGACAGAGGGGACAGAGGGGACAGGGGAGGCACGGGAGGGGGACACGGGATTGTCTGGGGTGGGATCTGGGGTGGGATTTTGGGTGGGATCGGTTTGGGGTGGGGGCTGCCAGCCTGTCCCTGTGCCCAGAGCGTCCCGGGAATGCCGGACACAGCAGGGGCACAGGGCCGGGGGGCACCGGCCCATGAGGGATGTGGATGGGCTGGATTTGGGGTACAGGTGGGCTGGATTTGGGGGATGTGGGTGGGATGGATTTGGGGGATAAGGATGGGATGGATTTGGAGATAAGGTTGGGCTGGATTTGGGATAAGGGTGGGATGGATTTGGGGATAAAGGTGGGATGGATTTGGGGTCCCGGTGGGCTGGATTTGGGGGATGTGGGTGGGATGGATTTGGGGGATAAGGATGGGATGGATTTGGGGGATAAGGATGGGATGGATATGGGGAATAAGGCTGGGATGGATTTGGGGGATAAGGATGGGATGGATATGGGGAATAAGGCTGGGATGGATTTGGGGGATAAGGATGGGATGGATATGGGGAATAAGGCTGGGATGGATTTGGGGGATAAGGATGGGATGGATATGGGGAATAAGGCTGGGATGGATTTGGGGGATAAGGATGGGATGGATATGGGGAATAAGGCTGGGATGGATTTGGGGGATAAGGATGGGATGGATATGGGGAATAAGGCTGGGATGGATTTGGGGGATAAGGATGGGATGGATATGGGGAATAAGGCTGGGATGGATTTGGGGGATAAGGATGGGATGGATATGGGGAATAAGGCTGGGATGGATTTGGGGGATAAGGATGGGATGGATATGGGGAATAAGGCTGGGATGGATTTGGGGGATAAGGATGGGATGGATATGGGGAATAAGGCTGGGATGGATTTGGGGGATAAGGATGGGATGGATATGGGGAATAAGGCTGGGATGGATTTGGGGGATAAGGATGGGATGGATATGGGGAATAAGGCTGGGATGGATTTGGGGGATAAGGATGGGATGGATATGGGGAATAAGGCTGGGATGGATTTGGGGGATAAGGATGGGATGGATATGGGGAATAAGGCTGGGATGGATTTGGGGGATAAGGATGGGATGGATATGGGGAATAAGGCTGGGATGGATTTGGGGGATAAGGATGGGATGGATATGGGGAATAAGGCTGGGATGGATTTGGGGGATAAGGATGGGATGGATATGGGGAATAAGGCTGGGATGGATTTGGGGGATAAGGATGGGCTGGATTTGGGGATAAGGGTGGGATGGATTTGGGGATACGGGTGGGACGGGTTTGGGGATAAGGGTGGGATGGATTTGGGGGATAAGGATGGGATGGATTTGGGGAATAAGGCTGGGATGGATTTGGGGGATAAGGATGGGCTGGATTTGGGGATAAGGGTGGGATGGGTTTGGGGGATAAGGATGGGATGGATTTGGGATAAGGGTGGGATGGATTTGGGAATAAGGATGAGATGGATTTGGGGTACAGGTGGGCTGGATTTGGGGGATGTGGGTGGGATGGGTTTGGGGGATGTGGGTGCGATGGATTTGGGGGATAAAGGTGGGCTGGATTTGGGATAAGGGTGGGATGGATTTGGGGATACGGGTGGGACGGGTTTGGGGATAAGGTTGGGATGGATTTGGGGGATAAGGATGGGATGGATTTGGGGAATAAGGCTGGGATGGATTTGGGGGATAAGGATGGGCTGGATTTGGGGATAAGGGTGGGATGGGTTTGGGGGATAAGGATGGGATGGATTTGGGATAAGGGTGGGATGGATTTGGGAATAAGGATGAGATGGATTTGGGGTACAGGTGGGCTGGATTTGGGGGATGTGGGTGGGATGGGTTTGGGGGATGTGGGTGCGATGGATTTGGGGGATAAAGGTGGGCTGGATTTGGGATAAGGGTGGGATGGATTTGGGGATACGGGTGGGACGGGTTTGGGGATAAGGTTGGGATGGATTTGGGGATAAGGTTGGGCTGGATTTGGGGTACAGGTGGGCTGGATTTGAGGATAAGGTTGGGATGGATTTGGGGATAAGGTTGGGCTGGATTTGGGGATAAGGTTGGGCTGGATTTGGGGATAAGGTTGGGCTGGATTTTGGGGATAAGGATGGGATGGATTTGGGGATAAGGTTGGGCTGGATTTGGGGGATGTGGGTGGGATGGATTTGGGGAATAAGGATGGGCTGGATTTGGGCTCCCGGTGGCAGGGCGGATCGCGGGGCAGTGACCGTGGCGGGGCTGGCACGGAGGATCTGGGGGGCGCGGGTGACACTTGGTGACACGGCGGGGCTGCCAGCTGCGGGGACACGGCCGAGGGCAGGACCTGAGCTGGGCAGGGGACACCCGGCGGTTTTTTTTTTTTTTTTCCCGGGATTTTTTTTTTTCCCGGCTCGTCGCCCAGCGGGCCCTTCCCCGTTCCCGGGTGGGACAGCGGGGTGGCAGCCGGGGACGGGGACAGGCCACGCGCCCCCGGTGGCTTCCGGAGAACGGCGGGTGTCGCCACGGGGGCGAGGGCTCGGGGACAAGGAGATGGCAGAGGGGACATCCCGGGGACACCCCGGTGCCTGTCACAGGGCAGGGGACATCTCAAGGACACCCCGGTGCCTGTCACAGGGCAGGGGACATCCCGGGGAGGTCCTGGCACCCCGACATAGGACAGGGGACATCCTGGGGACACCCCGGTGCCTGGAACAGGGCAGGGGACATCCCGGGGAGGTCCTGGCACCCCGACAGAGGACAGGGGACATCCTGGGGACACCCCGGTGCCTGGCACAGGGCAGGGGACATCTCAAGGACACCCCGGTGCCTGGCACAGGGCAGGGGACATCCCGGGGAGGTCCTGGCACCCCGACAGAGGACAGGGGACATCCTGGGGACACCCCGGGGGAGCTCCGGGCCCTTTTCCCTGGCAAGGTCGGAAAGGTTCGGAGATGTTGAGGGTCAGGACGGAGCTCCCTGTCCTCCCCTCTTAGCACCAGAAGAGTTTTTTTTTTTTTGTTTTTTGTTTTTTTTAATGCCTTCCTGGGGGCCTCGGCTTTTGGGACCACCGAGCCCTCCCCTCCCGGCCAGCCGGGCTCGCCCCCAGCCCGGGGGACACGCGGGTGGCGCTGGGGACACCGCCGAGGGGGGCGGGGTCCCGGCAGCGCCCCCTCCCCCGGGCATCGTCCCCGCGGCCACCACCAGCCCTGGGACCCCCAAAAGTGGGGACACGACCCCCGGGGACCTCCCTGCTGTGTGCCTGGAAGACTCGGTGTGTCCCAAAACGCAAGTTTGGTTTTTTTTTTTTTTTTTTCTTTTTTTTTTTTTTTGTTTGTTTTTTGTTTTTTGTGTGTGTGTGTGTGTGTTTTTGTGATTTCTCTGAATCTTTACAAATCCAGAGCGCCCGAAAGGAGCTGTTTCGGGGTGGGGGGGGGTGGGATTTTAGGGGGTTGTTGTGGTGTGTTTAAAAAGACTTTTTCACATTCATTCAGTCGCTTAAAAACTCCCGCGAGCCACGGGCGTCTCCTCCAGTCCAGAGATAGGAATTTTTTTTTAGGAAAATCCTAACAAAAACCAGGTGGCTATAGCTCTGGAGATATAGATATATAGATATTCTCTCTTTCCAAATATAGAGCTGCTTAAAAAGATGCAAAACGAGGGATGAGCAGGATTTTGGGGGGGGG
>NW_024499062.1:1205613-1224843 GCF_017590055.1 Onychostruthus taczanowskii | reverse complement strand
CGGAAGGGGGGGGTGTGGGGGAGGATCCTGTAATTCGTTATCTCGTGGGGCTTATCAGCTGCTCTCTAGATAAATGCACGGAGATTAAATAATTTCCCATCAACGCTTTTCCCCCCGTTGGAAAAAACAAGACCCCAAGCCCAGAGGAAATCAAAGGGGGGGGTGTGGGGGAGGATCCTGTAATTCGTTATCTCGTGGGGCTTATCAGCTGCTCTCTAGATAAATGCACGGAGATTAAATAATTTCCCATCAACGCTTTTCCCCCCGTTGGAAAAAACAAGACCCCAAGCCCAGAGGAAATCAAACCTTTCCCACCCCCCGCCCCCTCCCCTCTAAACGTTGCCAAAGCGTTTTTTTTTTTTTTTTTTTTTGTTTTTTTTTCTGTTTTTTTTTTTTGCTGCGGGATTCGTCCCCCCCCACCCCCAGCCTCCCGACATTCCCAAACATGCTTCGATCCATGCGCTCCTCGCTCCCTCTCACCCGGCCGGGGCAGCAGAGTCCGGGGGGGTCCGCCTGGCGGGGGGGGCTCTTCTGGCACGGCCTGGCACGGCTCGGGGTGGCACGGCCGCGGCTGGAGCCTTCCCGGCCCTTCCTTCCTTCCTTCCTTCCTTGCTTCCTCTCTCCTTTCCTTCCTCCTTTCCTTCCTTCCTTTCTCCGGGAGCGCCGCCAGGATCGGCCCCGCTGGAGCCGCCGCCTCCGAGCCCGACGGGGACACCTGGGGGACACCTGGGGGACACCTGGGGGACACCTGGGGGACACCCGGGGCCACCCCCGGCAGGGACAATTCTGACCCTGCCAGGGACACTTGGAGGGGTCCAGGACCTGGTGCCATCTCCTGGCAGGGACACCTGGGGGACACCCGGGGACACCTGGATGGGGTTCAGGACCTGGAGCCACCCCCCGGCAGGGACACCTGGGGGGGAGCCGGGGCCACCCCCGGCAGGGACAACTGTGACCCTGCCAGGGACACTTGGAGGGGTCCAGGACCTGGTGCCACCCCCTGGCAGGGACACCTGGGGGGGTTCCGGACCTTGGGCCACCTCCAAGCCTGGCAGGGACAACTGTGACCCTGTCGGGGACACCTGGGGGGTGTCAGGACCTGGGGCCACCTCTGACCCTGCCAGGGACACCGGGGGGTGTCAGGGCCTGGGGGCCACCCCCGGCAGGGACACCTGGGACTCGTCAGCGTCTTGGGCCACCTCTGAGCCTGGCGGGGCCACCCGGGGGGTGCCACCCGGCGGCTCGGGGGGGCTCCAGGCCGTCTCGCCCCCCGAGGTGCCACCCCCGGGTGTCCCCAGTGCCACCGCCGGGGCGGAGCGCTGTCCGGGCCAGACTCTCCGGGAGAACGGGAACGAGGAGGAATTTCATGCAACATTCCTGGGCCGGGGGCGGCGCGGGAGCCGGGGGGGGGAGGGGGGCGGCCCCGCACCCTCAGTGCAGCGCTCGGAGAAGGAGCAGGAGGATCCGAGTGGGTTTTCTTGGCTTGGGAATGCCGCCCCGCCCTTCCCACGGCGGCTCGGGACAGCGGTCAGCTGTCCACCAGCTGCTTGAGCGCCCGCTCGATGTTCATGCGGTGCCCCACGCGGGTCACCCCCAACTCCACGAAGTCCTCCTTGGTCAGGGCGGGCAGGTGCGTGCCCTCGATCTCGTGGTCCTCGAACTTGTCCCGGTGCTCCACCAGGTTGATGCTCTCCAGCCAGTCCCCCACGTCGTACTTGTTCCACAGGTGCAGCGGCTTCTGCATGAAGGGCCGCGGCGGGTGCAGCGTGTGCAGCCCCGGCGACGGCGACGGCGACGGCGACGGCGAGCGGCTGCGGGCGCTGACGCTGCGGACCACGAAGCGAACTTCCTTGGGCTCGTGGGGGATGGAGAGGCTGGAGGATTTGAGGATGGTGGGGGGGGTCAGGCCGTAGGGCCGGACGGTGCTGAGGGGCTCGGGCCGCTCCAGCGCCGCGGGTTTGACGGGGCTGGGCGTGCGGCGGGTGACGGGGTAGCGGCTGCCGGGCCGCACGGTGAAGGTGGTGCCGGAGCTGCGCTGGGAAATGGTGCTGAGCTCTCCTAAACTACTGAAAAGTCTGCGGAGAGAGCGGGGAGACGAGAAAAGAGAGGAGAGGGAAGGGGTGAGGCCAGGTCTGGGAACCCCCCCAAGTGTCCCCAGCCCTGGGGACCAGGACCTTGCCCCTCGTCCCGCCCCGTCCGTTGATCCCACATGGAATGGGAGCGACCCAGCGGAGAACAGCTGGGATAAGAGGGAACCTTCCGGCGTTTTCCCGGGATGGGGGCACCCTCTGGACACCCCTGGTGACGGTCACCGGGTGGCCAAGGTGGCGTGAGCAGCCCAGGGGTGGCCGGGCCGGTGTCCCCTTGGCGCTGGGACATGTGGGACCCCCTGGCTGTGCCACCGCGGGAATCTTGGATGGGGACAAAGCTCCTCAAGGCGCTGCTGTCCCCTTGGCATTGTCCCCATCCTGCCGTGGTCCCCGCGGGAGGGACAGGGAGTGGGAAAGGAAAGGGATCTGACACCTGGATGAATCCCAGAAAATCAGAGTCCTCTGCTCTGGAGAGGCTGGGAGAGCTGGGAATGTTCTCCTGGAGAAGGGAAGGATCCAGGGAGAGCTTCCAGCACATTCCAGGGCCTGCAGGGGCTCCAGGAGAGCTGCAGAGGGACTGGGGACAAGGGATGGACAGGACACAGGGAATGGCTCCCAGTGCCAGAGGGCAGCCATGGATGGGATCTTGGCCATGAGGAATTCCTGGCTGGGCTGGAATTGCCAGAGCAGCTGGGGCTGCCCCTGCATCCCTGGCAGTGTCCAAGGCCAGGCTGGACACTGGGGCTGGAGCAGCCTGGGATGGTGGGAGTGTCCCTGCCATGGCAGGGTGGCACTGCAGGGGATTTGGGATCCCATCCCATCCCATCCCATCCCTGCCACTCCTCTTGTCCTCAGAACTGTCCCCTAAACTTCCTGCATCCCGGTGCCTCAGTTTCCCCGCTCGGCCTCCCATCCCAGCTCCCTCCTGGAAAACCGGGACACTCTGGAACGCTGCTGGGATCCACCACTGCCTCCATTGCCACCTCCTGGTTTTGGGAATGCTGATGAGCTCCAAGGATCCCATAAATCCATGGCTCCAGAGGGATGAGCTGAACGTGGCTGAAGATCCACAGGACGATAATTCCCGATAATTCCCGTTTTTCTGCTTCCTTGGCACAGCAGAGAAGGAATCACCTTCGGGAAGCTCTGACAGGGAAAAGCTGGATGTCCTGGGATCATTTGGATCGTTCCTGGGATCGCTGGGATCTTTCCTGCAATTATTCGGATTGTTCCTGGGATAATCTGGATTGTTCCCGAGATCTCTGGAATTGTTCCTGGGATGGCTGGGATCACTGCTGGGATTGTTTGGATCGTTCCTGGCATGGCTGGGATCATTTGGATCACTCCTGGGATGGCTGGAATCACTCCTGGATAGTTTGGATCACTCCTGGATCGTTTGGATCATTCCTGGATCGTTTGGATCGTTCCCTGCTCCTTGGTGAGGCTGCTCCAGTGTTCCGTGGTGGCTCTCAGACCCTTGGAATTGTCTCCCACAATTCCCATTGCAGCTTCCAACGGGGCTGTGACCACGCCCCAGCCTTGGTGTGGACCTGTTCCCAGCCTTCCTACGGATCTTCTTCCAAATCCTCTTCCAGTCTTCCTATGGACATTTTCCCAATCTTCCTACGGATCTTCCATCCAAGCTCCCAATGGATCTTCCCGACTTTCCTATGGACATTTCCTGACATCCTCACGGATCTTTCTGTGACCTCCCACAGATCTCCTCCGACCTTCCCGTGGGGTTTTCCCCAACATTCCAGTGGAGGCTTTTCCAACATTCCCAAGGACCTTTTCCCAACCTTCCTAGGGATCTTCCCGAGATCTTCCTTCCAATGGATCCTATGGATCTTCCTTCCTTTTGATGGACCTTCCTCCAATGCTGATCCCAAACATAGCCCTGACCCTGAGCCTAACCCTAATCCTAACCCTGATCTTGATCCCGACCTGACCCTGATCCCAGCCTTGACTCTGTCCTTAATCCCGATCCTAACCTGGACCCTGATCCCAAGTGCAAACCTGATCCCAGCCTTGACTCTGTCCTTAATCCCGATCCTAATGTGGACCCTGATCCCAAGTGCAAACCTGATCCCAGCCTTGACTCTGTCCCTAATCCCAGTCCTAACCCGGACCCTGATGCTGACTGCAAACCTGATCCCAGCCTTGACTCTGTCCCTAATCCCAGTCCTAACCCGGACCCTGATGCTGACTCTGATCTTATCCTAACCCTGATCTTGATCCCGACCTGAACCTGATCCCAGCCTTGACTCTGTCCTTAATCCCGATCCTAATGTGGACCCTGATCCCAAGTGCAAACCTGATCCCAGCCTTGACTCTGTCCCTAATCCCAGTCCTAACCCGGACCCTGATGCTGACTCTGATCTTAGCCCTGAATCTGACCCTGATCCCAGCCTTGACTCTGTCCCTAATCCCAGTCCTAACCCGGACCCTGATGCTGACTCTGATTTTAGCCCTGAATCTGACCCTGATCCCACCCCTGACCCTGACACTGATCCCAACCCTGATCTTGATCCTGATCCTAACCCCGATCCTAACCCTGATCCCAACCCTGACCCTGATCCTGATCCTAACCTCGATCCTAACCCCGATCCTAACCCCGATCCTAACCCTGATCCCAACCGTGACCCTGATCCTAACCCTGATCCCAACCGTGACCCTGATCCTAACCCTGATCCCAACCCTGATCCTAACCCCGATCCTAACCCTGATCCCAACCCTGACCCTGATCCTAACCCTGATCCCAACCCTGATCCTAACCCTGACCCTGATCCCAACCCTGATCTTTACCCTGATCCTAACCCTGACCCTGATCCTAACCCTGATCCTGACCCTGACCCTGATCCTAACCCTGATCCTAACCCTGATCCCAACCCTGACCCTGATCCCAGCCCTGATCCCAACCCTGATCCTAACCCTGACCCCAGCCCTGACTCTGAATTAACCTCAACCCTGATCCTGATTTTGATCCTGGTCCTAATCCTAAACCTGACCCTAACTTTAACCCTGATCCTAAACTTGACCCTAATCCTGATCCCAATTCACAGGTGATCCTAACCCTGATCTGGATCCCGATCCCAATCCTAATCCTAACCTTGATCCAGGCCCTGGTCCCAACTCTAACTCTGATCCTGACCCCAATCCCAACCCTGATCCCGATCCCAGTCCTAACCCTAATCCTACCCCTGGCTTTTCCTGGGAACTGGACAGGGATTCTGGGAACTGGGCAGGGATACTGGGAACCAGGCAGGGATACTGGGAGCTGGGCAGGGATATTGGGAACCAGGCAGGGATACTGGGAGCTGGGTAGGGATTCCAGGCAAGGATCAAACACTGTCCGAAGTTTTCCTGATCCCGGTCACTCCGGTGGATGGGACGTGGCCATCCCAAAGGATCCGGGAGCAGGACACGGAATTCCTGCTGTCCTGAACCTGGCAGCTGTGGGATGATCCCAGGGAAGAGCCCTGGGAGGAACCTCGGGATGAACCTTGGGATGAGCCCAGGGAAGAGCCCTGGGAGGAGTCTTGGGATAAACCTCAGGATGAGCCCTGGGATGAACTTTGGGATGAGCCTGGGAGGAATCCTGGGATGAGCCCCAGGATGAGCCCTGGGATGAGCTTTGGGATGAGCCTGGGAGGAATCCTGGGATGAGCCCCAGGATGAGCCCTGGGAGGAATCTTGGGATAAACCTTGGGATGAGCCCTGGGAGGAATCTTGGGATGAGCCCAGGGAAGAGCACTGGAAGGAATCTTGGGATAAACCTTGGGATGAGCCCTGGGACGAATCTTGGGATAAACCTTGGGATGAGCCCTGGGAGGAATCTTGGGATGAGCCCAGGGAAGAGCACTGGAAGGAATCTTGGGATGAGCCCAGGGAAGAGCACTGGAAGGAATCTTGGGATAAACCTTGGGATGAGCCCTGGGACGAGCCTAGGGAGGAATCTCGGGATGAGTCCTGGAATAAACCCCAGAATGATCCATAGGATGATCCAAGTGCCCCCAGTGCCAACACAGGGGACAGTTCCCCCCTGGTGTCCCTGAGATATCCCAAATTTCCGTGACACCGGTGCCAGGATTGAGGGAATGAATCCACGGCTGGATCCGATGGGATGAGCCCCCCACGGCCAAGAGGAGCCTCGGGAACGACCCCGCTCCGGGTGTTCCCGGAAAGATCCGGAGCGGGCCGGGAGCTTCCGAGCACCCCACGCCTCCGCCCCACCCGGGAGCAGAGCAAATCCCCCCAGGGAAGAGCCCTGGGAGGAACCTCGGGATGAACCTTGGGATGAGCCCAGGGAAGAGCCCTGGGAGGAACCTCGGGATGAACCTTGGGATGAGCCCAGGGAAGAGCCCTGGGAGGAACCTCGGGATGAACCTTGGGATGAGCCCAGGGAAGAGCCCTGGGAGGAGTCTTGGGATAAACCTCAGGATGAGCCCTGGGATGAACTTTGGGATGAGCCTGGGAGGAATCCTGGGATGAGCCCCAGGATGAGCCCTGGGAGGAATCTTGGGATAAACCTTGGGATGAGCCCTGGGAGGAATCTTGGGATGAGCCCAGGGAAGAGCACTGGAAGGAATCTTGGGATGAGCCCAGGGAAGAGCACTGGAAGGAATCTTGGGATAAACCTTGGGATGAGCCCTGGGACGAGCCTAGGGAGGAATCTCGGGATGAGTCCTGGAATAAACCCCAGAATGATCCATAGGATGATCCAAGTGCCCCCAGTGCCAACACAGGGGACAGTTCCCCCCTGGTGTCCCTGAGATATCCCAAATTTCCGTGACACCGGTGCCAGGATTGAGGGAATGAATCCACGGCTGGATCCGATGGGATGAGCCCCCCACGGCCAAGAGGAGCCTCGGGAACGACCCCGCTCCGGGTGTTCCCGGAAAGATCCGGAGCGGGCCGGGAGCTTCCGAGCACCCCACGCCTCCGCCCCACCCGGGAGCAGAGCAAATCCCCGGGAATGGCATCCAGCAGCCGTCGGGAAAGCGGGAACTCGGCCCCCGGCATTCCCGGAGCGTCGGGATCCGGCGCCGCTCTCCCGGGACGGGGCGGCGGCCTCGGGAATTCAGCGCTTGGCAGAAAAGGACAAGGAAAAATCAACCGGGAACGGCTCCGGGAGCCGGGACACGGATGGAGCCGGAGCTCCGCACACGGAACGGGACACGAGGACGGGACACGGGGACAACACGGAGGAAGCACAACCAGGAGCACAGAGCCGGCCATGCACGCTGGGAAATTCCCAGGGGGAATTCTCCGGCCCTCCCAACCCCATGGGTTGCCCCTTCCAGCCCAAGGGAGCTGCAGTGGGAACAGCTTTTCCCGGGATCCTGGTGCTGCTTCCCGAGCTCCTGGAAGCCACTGGGATATCCTGGAATCATTGCTGGCAGAAGGGGAATCCCTGGATCCCAGTTTTCCTGCTGTGGCCTCGGGTGACTTCCCAGGGGGATTGGGATGGAGCAGGATCCCAGGAGCTCCCTCCTCTGTCTCATGGAATTTTTTGCTCCAGAGGGGGACCTGGGACACCCCCCACCCTGGGGAACCACGGATGGATCCTGGTGCATCCATGGTTTGCTGGTATTGGAATGGGGATGCTCTGCCCCCCTTCCCAGCGTCCTTCCCAGGGTCTTCTCCACCTTCCCCAGAATCTCTCCCACCATTCCTGGGGTCTTTCCCACTTTTCCTGGGGTCCTTTCCCCCTTCCTGGGATCTTTTCCACCCTTCCTGAATTCCCTCCCACCCTTCCTGGGATGTCTCTCACCCTTCCTGGGCTTCTCCTGCCTTTCCTGATGTCTTTTCTGGGATCCTTTCCCACTTTTCCTGGGGTCTCTCCCACCTTTCCTGGTGTCCTTTTCTTTTCCCACCTTTCCTGGTGTTTTCCCACCTTTCCTGAGATCCTTTCCCACTTTTCTTGGGGGTCTCTCCCACCTTTTCTGTTCTTCCCTCCCTTCCCGGGATCTTTTCCATCCTTCTGGGGTGTTTTCCACTTTTCTCGGAATCTCTCCCACCTTTCCTGGGATCCTTTTCCCACCTTTCCTGGGGTCTCTCCCTACTTTATCTGGGATCTCTCCCACTTTTCTTGGAGTCTCTTCCAACATCCTTGAGACCTCTCCCACCCTTCCTGGGATCCTTTCTCACCCTTCCTGGTGTTCTTCCCTACACTTCATGTGGTCTTTTCCCACCATTCCTGGTGTTTTCCCACCTTTCCTGGGATTCTTTCCCACTTTTTTTGGGGTCTCTCCCACCTTTCCTGGTGTCCTTTTCTTTTCCCACCTTTCCTGGTGTCATTCCCTCCTTTCCTGGGATCTTTTCCATCCTTGTGGGGTCTTTCCCACCTTTCTTGGAATCTCCCCCACCTTTTCTGGGATCCTTCCTGCTGTCTCTCCCACTCTTCCCGGAGGACCGAGCCGCTCTGGGATCTCCCACCCCACGGCCCCAACGCCCCGGGATCCCGACGGGAATTTCCTCAGCAGGAACACCAGCGGGAAGAGCCGGACACGCCACCACAGCACAGGGACAGGGCCATGCTCCCGAGGGACGCGCACATCCCGCAGCCGGCGCCGCTCCCTCCGGGAGCCTCCCAAAACCTCGGGAACACCGGCGGGAGCGGGGCCGCGGCGGGGAAGGGAAGAGACAGGTGAGGAATGGGACATTCCCGGTGGGATGGAGCTATGGAATGGGAACGTGCTCACTTACACAACTCGCCCACCCTCCGGAGGCCAGAGGCGGATCTAGGACAGAGCAGCGGGACATGCACATGGAAGCAGGAAAAGAGGCAATGAGAGAAATGTTAGCTCCGGTCCGGGAAGCGCCACACGGAAAAGAAGCCACCGGACGTCGATCCCGAGGGATTCGGGGCCGGGAGAACCGCGGGAATCGATCCGGCCTTGGTGTTCCCTGAGTGGAGACCCCCAGCTGGGTTTGGGGACGGGGTGGGGGATTGGGAATGGGGGAATGGAGGAATGGGAATTGGGGGCAGATCGGGATGGTTCCCGGGGGACGGGTGAGGGCGTGGCCTGCCGGGAATGGGGCGGTGGGAATTGCAAGGATTCAGCCAAAGCCTGGAGGGTTGGACAGCGACAGAGCTGCTGGGAGGGCTGGGAAAAGAGGGAACGGGGGGAGGGATTTGGGAAAGGAGCAGGGATTTGGGAAATGCAGGGATTTGGGAAATGCAGGGATTTAGGAAGGGCAAGGATTTGGGAAGGAGCAGGGAAATGGGAAAGAGAGGAAATTGGGAAAGGTAGGGAAACGGGAAAGAGGAAATTGGGAAGGTAAGGGAAATGGGAAATGTGGGGATTTGGGAAGGAGAGGGATTTGGGAAAGGCAGGGATTTGGGTAAGGCGGGCAAATGGGAAAGGCAGGGAAATGGGAAAGAGGAATTTGGGAAAGGCAAATGGGAAACGCAGGGATTTGGGAAGGAGAGGGATTTGGGAAAGAACGGGGATTTGTGAAAGAGAGGAATTTGGTAAAGACAGGGAAATGGGAAATGGAGGGATTTGGGAAAGGCAGGGAAATGCAGGGTTTTGGGAAAGAGGAATGTGGGAAAGGCAGGGATTTGGGAAGGAGGGGGATTTGGGAAAGGCAGGGAAATGGGAAAGAGGAATTTGGGAAAGGCAGATGGGAAAGGCAGGGACATCGGAAAGAGGGATTTGGGAAAGGCAGGGAAATGCAGGGTTTTGGGAAAGAGGAATGTGGGAAAGGCAGGGATTTGGGAAGGAGGGGGATTTGGGAAAGGCAGGGACATCGGAAAGAGGGATTTGGGCAAGGCAGGGATTTGGGAAAGGAAGGAAACAACAAATGCATGAGAAAAATGCCCCACAGCCAAAACAACACCGAGCAGCCGACACAAAATTCCCAAGTTTTTCCATGTCCCCCCGGGGCTGGTGACAGTGACGGTGCCATTGGCCACCCCCAAAGGCCACGGGATGTTCCCGGGGATTCCCAGAGGGAATAACCTGTGGAAGTTCCCCGGGATCGCTGGGCTGTGCTGCTGGGAAGGAGGGAATGGCCTCATCCCACCTGGATAAGGACCAGGAGCTTCCAGGTTTGGAATGGCGGCCCCAAAACCCCTGGATTATTCCCAGTTTTAACTCTTTCTGCAGTGGAACAGGCAGGAAATGCCGGAGCTGTGCCGGGAGCGGGGACACCTCGGGAATGCCAAAAGTTGGGAGCTGCCATTGGAGCAGAGTCTGGGAACGTTTGGGAACGTGGATTTGGGAATTTTTGGGAAGGATGAGTGGTTATCCCTTGGGAAAAATATCCCAGGCTGGAGCAGGGATGGGGAGGAGACCCAAGGGGGTCTCAGGCTCCAGCTGGGATTTGTCCGGAGCGGTTTTGGGATTGGGATTTATCCGTGAGTTCTGTCCTGGCCTGTCCTGGAGCAGGGACAATCCGGAGCAATCCCGGCATCCAGGGAGCTCCAGCAGGGAGCTCTGGCAGGGTCAGGGATGTTGTAACTAAAATTCCCTTTTTCCTTCTCTGATCCTGGCAGGAAAAGGGAATTCCGGGCTGGAAATCCATAGGAAAATTCCCAATTCCTCCAGTGTTGCCCCTGGGCCTTCCCAAGCCAATCTCTTCCCGTGAGAGATCCTGCAGAACATCCGGAGCTCCCTCCTTCCCTGAACTACTCCTGGAACGGATCCCTCTGGATTTCTCCAAGGAAAAACCCCTTTTCCGTGATTCCCACCTCAAGGAAAAGGTAACGAACCCCAGTTTGATGGGAACATGGGGACACTTCCACTCTGGCCACTCGGAGGCTCCTTCAGGACCTGGAGCTCATCCCGTGGAGCTCCAGGCACCCCTCACTGCCCTTCCCAGACTTCCCAAAAAGCCCGTTTCCTTGGGATGAGGGTGATGGGTGATGCTGGGATGGGAGAAGCCAGCGGAGCGGTGACGCGGGGACACGGTGACACCGGGACAGGACACGTGCTGGGACCCTGTCTCCTTGTAGGCACCAAACCCTTCCCAGATCCCGCGGCACCCCGGGATCATCTGGGATCAAGGGCTGGAAGGGTCCTCTCAGTGCAGCCCCCCAGAATTCCTGGTTTTCCATGGCTCAACCTCCCTGAGCTGTCCCGAGGCTCTGCTGGTGGGGAAGGTCCCCAGCCTTCGAGAACCTGGGGAAATTCCATGGAAACCCGGAGGGGAGGGGATCCAGGGGATCCCACTGTGCCTGGGGACCCCTGGAGAAGCCTCTTCCCATGGGAAGTGGAATCCATGGAGCCCTGTGGGAGGCAGGGTGGAGAACAGAGGGGTTGTGGCCATCAGCAGGGTGGCCACCTCCATCCTAACCCTGGCCACCTCATTCCCAGTCCTGGTCACCTCATTCCCAATCCTGGCCACCTCCATCCCAGCCCTGGCCACCTCATTCCCAATCCTGGTCACCTCATTCCCAATCCTGGTCATCTCTGTCCTAATCCTGGTCATCTCCATCCCAACCCTGCTCATCTCCATCCCAATCAATCCTGGCCACTTCATTCCCAAACTTGGCCACCTCCTTCCCAATCCTGGCCACCTCCTCCTCCTAAATCCTGGTCACTTCCTACCCCAACTTGGCCACCTCCTTCCCAATCCTTCTCACCTCCTTCCCAATCCTGGCCACTCCTTCCCAATCCTTCTCACCTCCTTCCCAATCCTGGCCACTCCTTCCCAATCCTTCTCACCTCCTTCCCAATCCTTGTCACCTCTTCCCAATCCTGGCCCCCTCCTCCTCCCTACCCTTGGCCACCTCCTCTCCAGAAGTGGCCACCTCATCCCTACCCCTCCGTGCCACACAAACCCCCTCTATTCCCACCCTCCCTCGCTCAGCGATCCCAATCCCCCTTCTCCTTCCCTCCCCACAGCCAATTTGCTCAATTTTCATCCCAAATCCCTGCTTCCCGGGGGAATTTCCCCAGGAAAGCCCCCAGGCCTACAAGGAAACAGGGGGTGTTTTCCCAAGCTTTTGCTGGGGTGTGACACCATTTCCAGGACACGGAATTCATTTAGGATCAGAGAAAAAGAGGCAGTTTTACCCTAAAAGGAACTAAAACCCCAAAGGGCTCAAGTTTCTTCTCCTTCTCCCTCAGATCTGTGGGAATACAAAGGAATTCATGGAATTGCAGAGCAGCACCGGAAACGCTCCCTTTGGAAGCTCGAATTCCGCTTCCCAGGAGCCTTTTTGGGGTTAAAGAGAAACAAAGGCACGAGCAAAGACACACAAAAAAACCCTTGGAAAAGTTTCCGTCAGATCCAGAGCTCCAAACTGGGACACTTGGGATGCTCCTGGAAGTCCCCAGGGGCCACAACTCCTTGAAAAAGCTCCCCCAAATCTGGATCCAGAGCCCCAAAACGGGACATTTGGGATGTTCCTGGAAGCTCTGAGGAGCCAGAAGTCCTTGGAAAATCTCTGAGCTCAGATCCAGAGCTCCAGACTGGGACACTTGGGATGCTCCTGGGAATCACTGGAAACCAGGACCCTTTGGCAAAGCCCTGCCTCACTTAGAGCCCCAAACTGGGATATTTGGGATCCTCCTGGAAGTCCCCAGAATCCCTTGGAAAAGTTCCCCCGAATCTGGATCCAGAGCCTCAAAATAGGACATTTGGGATGTTCCCGGTAGTCCCCAGAGCCCGTTGGAAAAGCTCCCTTGAGCTCAGATCCAGAGACCCAAACTGGGACATTTGGGATGTTCCTGGAAGCCCCCAGAGCCCGGTGGAAAAGCTCCCTTGAGCTCGGATCCAGAGCCACAAACTGGGACATTTGGGATTCTCCTGGGGAATTATTGGGAGTCCTTGGCAAAGCTTCCCTGAGCTTCGATCCAGAGCCCCCAACTGGGACCAATGGGATGTTCCTGGAAGTCCCCAGGAGCCAGGTCCCTTTGGAAAAGCTCCCCCTGGCCTGGCTCCGGAGCCCCAAAACCTTGGAACTCTCCTGGAATCTGCCTTGGAGATTTATCAATGCCAAGGAAAACTCTGGGAAATCCGTGGCTGGGATTTAACTGGAAAAACCCTTGGGATGGGCAAAGCTCCCACAGTTCTGGACTTGGAGCCTCCTTCCAAATTCCAGAGGAAAATACAAAGCTCTAGCTGGGAACGACCTGGACAAATCCTGGGCCCTCCACATCCCAAATTCCTGGGAATTAAACCGTGATCAATCGGTTGGAGAAGACAAAAGCTTTTTGGGATGTTTGGGATGCTCCTGGTGAGTCCCAGAGGTTGGGAAGATGGATCCAATTGGGATTATGGATGGCGGGAGCCTGGCAGGGCTGGGCGGGGACACGGGACGGGAATGTTGCGGCAATTTTGCGGGAATGCCGCCTGGAGCGCTGGAGCCGTGAATCCAGAGCCGGAGCTGGCTCGGGGCATGGAATGTGGCTCCCAAAATGCCGGGAATGGCCGTGTCCCCAATGACACACACACACCTGTCACGGTCACCGTCAGCTTTATTGGGGACACGGATGTCACACGCGGAACGCGCTCGGCCTCGCGCGGCTCCCGGCAGCGGGAGCGGCTCCGGCACATCCCCAGCCTCTCCCGTGGCTCAGCGGGGTTTTCCCAGGATCCCGGGCTTTTCCAGGATCCCGCCACCGCTCCAGGAATCCCGGACAGGAATTCCAGCCGGGGCGGGGATCAAGAGGGGATCACCACGAGGTGAAGTTGGACTTTTGGGAAAATTCCTTCCCGAGAAGTTGATGAAGCGCTGGAATGGGATGCCCAGGGAAGGGGTGGAACCCCAATTCCCGGTGGGATTAAAAAGCCGTGCGGATGTGGCACTTGGGGACACGGGGCAGTGCTGGGAATAGTTGGACCCGGTGGGATCAGAGGGATTTTCCAACCTCAACAATTCCAGGGTTTTGGATTAAACACGAGGAAGCTGCTCTTGGACACGGCCACCAAGGGCCACCACGGATGAAGGGAGTTGTCCCCTTGCTCCGCTGCCATTGTCACCGTCCCGGGCGTCCCTGGTCCCGGGATTGTCACCATCAGTGGCCTGAACTGTGACCTGACGTTCCCAGTGTCAGAATTCCTTGGGCTCTTTCCCAGTCCCTCGGCTCAAAGGTCCTTCCGTGGACGCCCGGCTTGGGGGGAGACAGAGCCGCAGTTAGAGCTCGGGAACAAGCCATGGATCGGGGCTTCCCGGGGTTCCCAGGGAGCATTCCCACAGGGATCGGTCAGGGAAAGGCACCGGGGACTGCTCGGGAGCAGGGAATTCCCTGAGCTTGCATGGAATTGCTGGGAATTCAGGATGAATGTGGGGAGGGAGGAATTCCGGGATGATTCCTGAGTGGCAGCCGCTCCACCCATCCCATGGATCCAGAGCTGCTGGAAGGGCTGGGGGGCATCAGGTATGGGAACATCGGTGTCCCTGTCCCTCTGGAACTCCAGGCCACCTCAGTGTCCCCATTCCCAGATTCCAGGACACCTTATCATCCCCTTTGGGGACTCCAGGCCACCTCCCTGTCCCCATCCCTGTGGAACTCCAGGTCACCTCAGCGTCCCTGTTCCTTGTGGAATTCCAAGACCCCTCCGTGTCCTTCTGGGGACTCCAGGTCACCTCAGTGCCCCCAACCCTGCAGAATTCCAGGGTCCCATCCTTGTGGGTATTCAGGACACCTCGGAGTTCCCATTTGGAACTCCAGGTCACCTCAGTGTCCCCATCCCTGCAGAATTCCAGGCCACCGCCCTGTCCCCATCCCTGCGGTATTCCAGGCCGCTCCTGAGGGACATTCAGGTGACACTTCCCTTCTCTGGACAATTCCAGAGAAGGGAAGTGTCACCTGAAACTGGGTCACCTCCTCTTACCTAACTCTGCTCCCATTATTCCCTGAGTTCACAGCAATTCCATAAAAAACCAGGAGAACTCGGACAATGCAGGAGAGTGGCTGCCATCATTAAAAATTCCATTCCCCACCGGCTTCCCGGGAAATGTTTCAAGCCTTTGACATCCCAAAACTCGGGAGATGAAAGGCCATGACTTTCCCAAAAGGGAAAAAACCGGGAATGTGGGACTCTGCGGGATGGCTGGAAGGGCCGGATTCCGGCAGGGGGCAAGGATGGGATGTGCGGGAAAACAGGAGGCTCCGGGGGCTGGATGAGCAGGGCATGGAGCCCTGGGAATTGCAGGGATTGCAGGGAAGGCAGGAAGAGAGGATGGAGAAGGGCTGATCCTTGAAATCGGTGAAATTGCTCCGGGGGAAAACCAGGAGATTGGATGGACACGGATGGAAGGGATGGGGACATGGAAAGGGACGTTCCGATGGCACCGGGAGCCAGAGGATTCCCAGCAGGGAATCCCAAACCAGCGTGGCATCCTGGTAAAAGGGCTTGTAAAAGCCCAGAATTCCCAAAATTCCGGCACTGCTGGAGATGGGCACAGCCTCAATTCCAGAGGATCCCCGAACGGCCTCGGCTCGGGATGAGGGAGGGGACCTCGGGTGACACCTGGCTCCGTAGGGAATGACACCCTGGGGCAGGGAGACATCCCTGGATCTCCTCCCAGTATTCCCAGTTTGGATCTGCTGGGACAGGCCACAGTGACCCCGGCATGCTCCAGGACACTTTGTCCCCAAGGCCACCGCCTGGAATGTCACCTCCTGCACCAGCGCCACGTGCCGGGATCAGCCGTGGCCGGGATGGTTTTGGTTTGGTTGGAAAAGCTTTTCCCATGGGAAGGGCTGCCCCTGATCCAGAGCTCCTGGCACCTCGCTGAGCCCTGGCACCCACAGGTGACACCAGGTGACACCGGGTGACACCGGCCCATGGCGGCTCTGTGGGGCCGTGCCTGAAAGGGCAGGACAAGACTCGGAATTTTGGGTCACTTCCTGCTGGGATTTAATATTCCCAAACTTTTTAAGGGTTTGGGCTCCGATGTGGAAGGTTTGGAATCCTTTTAGGGTCGGGTGGGTGAGGCAGAACCAGGGTGGCATTGGTGCCACCATGTCCCATCCGGGGTGTGCCACGGGCCACCTTTGTCACCTCCTGAGTGGGACAACACCTGGGGATCCTCAGAAATGGAAAAGCCCTGGAAAAATCCATCCTTGGTGCTTGGCCAGGAGAGAACACGGAGGGGGTGAGCCAGGACTCGACATTGCCACCACAGCATTGTCACCTCAGCGTTGTCATTGTCACCACAGCATTATCACCATGGGATCGTCATTGTCACCACATCGTCATCGTCACCATAGCATTGGCACCACAGCATTGTCATCATCACCACAACATCGTCATTGCCACCACAGTGCCGTCATTGTCACCACAGCATTGTCACCATGGCATCGTCATTGTCACCACATCGTCACTGTCACCACAGCATTGCCACCACGGCATCATCACTGCCACCACAATGTCGTCATTGTCACCACAGCATTGTCACCACGGCAGCGTCATTGTCACCACGGTATCGTCATGGTCACCACAGCATTGTCACTGTCACGACATCATCACTGTCACCACAGCATCGTCGCCATGACATCATCATTGTCACCACAGCATTGTCACTGTCACGACATCATCACTGTCACCACAGCATTGTCATCATGGCATCGTCATTGTCACCACGGCATCATCATTGTCACCACGGCATCGTCATTGTCACCACAGCGTCCCCCTTGTCACCACATTGTCATTGTCACCACAGCATTGTCATTGTCACATCGTCATTGTCTCCACGGCATCACCACTGTCACCTCACCATCGCCACTGTCACCACAGCATCGCCATTGTCACCACGGGGAGGGGAGGACACGGAGCAGCGGGAAGGGCGGAGCGAGGGGAGCAGCCACAGCCACGGCGCGCCGGGAGCCCATCCCACAACTCCCACGGACATTCCGGCCCCTCCACCGAGCTCCCAAAGCTCCGCGACGTCCCTCAAAGCCACATCCGGCTCCTCAGCAGCGCCACCCGCCCCGGCCCCGCCCCGGCCACGCCCGGCTCTTACCGTGCGGCCACCACCGGCGACTTCTTGCCGGGATCCAGGGCGGAGCCGGCCGGTTCCTCGCCCAAGGAGCGCGTGTCCTTGTTGAGCTGCTGGAGGCGGGAGCTCAGCTCGCTGATCACAGTTGGTTTGTCCTCTTCGGCCCCGTGGCCGGGCCTGCTCTCCATGGGGTCCCCCCATAGCTTGGACCTTCTCTGAAAGAGGTAGCGTGGCCGGGCCGCGCTGGTGGCCGCCAGCGTGGCCGCGTGGTGCTGGGAGATGAGCTCGCTGTCCGAAGACTGCTTCAAAAGTGGGTCCCTGAAAGTAACCGGCCCCTTGCTGAGCTGGGACTTGAGTTTGGGCTTTGGAGGCACTGGTGGCTTCTCGAGTAGAAAAGTTTGGCCGTCGGCGAAGGACGTGTAGGTGTCGGTGGGCTCGCCGCTCTCCGAGGACAGCGTGGACATGCTGGAGACCGTGGAGATGGTGCTCGTGGTCTCCAGGTGGTGGTCGCTGGAGCTCCTGGTGTCCACCTCTTCCACTCCCGAGTCCGCCGCCGACTCCGGGGCCGCGGGGGCTTCCGAGGGCTTCCCTGAGGGTGTCGCGCCGGGGGGAGAAGGTGCTACTGCTGCCGCTGGCAGGGACGGCGCGCCGGGCGCGGCCAGGTGGCTCACGGGGGTGCCGGGGGTGGTCACCAGCACCCCGTTGGCGAATTCGTCCGGGGGCGGCACCAGCCCGATCTTGGCCAGCTCCTCGCGGGTCTCCTCGTCGCTGGAGGACAGCTGGGCCGGCGGGAGGGTCACCGTGTAGGGCTCCACCTCCTCCTCCGAGCTGCCCTGGCCCAGCGCCTTCTCCGAGGCCGGGCTGGCCGGCGGCTTCCCCACGGGGCTGGGCTGGGGCTCGGCCTTGGGGGACTCGGCCGGCTCGGCGCAGACCTCGGGCACGGCCGGGCTCTCCTCTTTGATCTCCAGGCCTATCTCGTCTTGACCATTACTGGTGGCGTGGACCATGATGAGGCCGGCGGTCTTCTGCTGCGACGTGTCCACGATGCTGATGATCATGGACTTCTTGTCCTCGGGTTTCTTCTCCTCCTTGCCCGGCGTCTCCGCTCGCACCTCGGGCTCCTTCCGCAGGGTGGTCGGAGTCCCCCAGGGGCTCTTGGTGGGGGTCAGAGCGCCGGCGTCGGCCGCCATCACCGCCTTCCCTCCGGGGGAGTAGGCGGGGGACACCAAGCTCTCCAAGTCCCCCCTGTCCGGTTCTTTGGTTTGGATGTCCACAAACAGGGGCGCGGCTCTGTCCGAGTCGGGGCTGTGGATCGGGGTGGGCGACCGGGATGGGACTTGAGTGGACAGCGCCCGTTCCCTTGCGGCCAGCGCCAGCGCCAGGGGCGAGTTGGGATCCAGGGGCTTTCCCGTCAGGGGGTGGATGAAGGTCGAGGAGGAGCTGCTGATTAATGGCTTTAAAGCTGACACGGGGGATGGCAGGAGGACATCCCGGCTGCCCAGGAGCCGCTCATCGATGGAGCGCGACTGCTGCAGCGACGGCATCTCGCTGCCGCCCGGCGCCGGCCCCTCGATGGCTCCCACCGACAGGAACACCGTGGATTTCCTCCTCTCGTCCAGCCGCCGGTCCCGGTCCTTCATGACGCCGGCGGCGATGGCGGTGGCGAAGGGGAGGCCGGCGGCTTCCACCTGAGCGATGCCGGGGTGGTGCTGGTAGTCCAGGCGGTGGCTCCGGCGCGTGGGGGACGGCTCCCGGGAGGAGTAGCCGCCGGTGATGGCCAAGGCCGCCCGTTCCTGGGCGTCCTCCACCTGGAGCTGCTTGACCAGGGGGCTCTTCTTCCTCTGCGGCTTGGTGGGGGCGAAGAGGCTCACGTTGAACTGGCCCATGTTGGCGTAGGGGTTGTCGATGACCCGGCCCTTCCTCTTGAGCTTCTCCGGAGGCGTCACCGCCGGGCCGGGCCGCGGGATCTCGGTGGGTTCCACGGGGAGGTGGGAGGAATCCTGGAGGATTATCATGGAGCGGGCCCTCTTCTGCCGCTCGGGGTAGGGCATGGAGCCCCTGGCCTGGTCGTACATCTCGGCCGCGCTCAGCACCTGCGGCAGCCCGTGCAGTTTGGCTTCCAAGCCCGGCTTAAAGCTGGACCTGATGGTGTCGTAGGCCCGGCCCGGCGGCGGCGGCGGCGAGAAGGACGGAGGGGGGCCGGTGTCGAAGTAATAGGGGGAGGGGGGCGGGGGAGGG
>NW_024499062.1:1140430-1205578 GCF_017590055.1 Onychostruthus taczanowskii | reverse complement strand
GGGCGGGGGAGGGGCGGTCTGCGGGGGAGGGGGGATCCCGTGGCCTTCCCGGACCGTGTCCGTCATGGAGGTGCTCCGCGGGAATTTCCCGTCCAGCAAGGACGCGGCCAGTTTCTCGTCTTCTCCTGGAAAACAAGGAGAACGGGGGAGTTGGGGGTGAGATTCTGGTCTCCGGCTGGAAAACGAGGAAAAGAGTGGAGTCAGGGAGAAGTTTCCCGTCTTCCACCTGGAAAAGGAGGAGAACTAAAGTCAGGGATGAGATTTTGGTCTCCGTCTGGAAAACAAGGGAAACGATGAAATCGGGAATGAGTTTATTGTCTTCCCAAGGAAAACAGGGGAGAGGGGATGAGTTTCTGGTCTCCGCCTGGAAAACGAGGAAAATAATGGAATCAGGGAGAAGTTTCTTGTCTTTCCCTGGAAAACAAGAGGAACTAAAGACAGGGATGAGTTTTTGGTCTCCATCTGGAAAGCAAGGGAAACAATGGAATCAGGGATGAGTTTCTGGTGTCCAGCTGGAAAATGAGAAGTAAAGTCAGGGAAGGAGTTTCTCGTCTTCCCCTGGAAGAAGGAAAAGAACAAAGTCAGGGATGAATTCTTTGGAAAAGAAGGAGAGAACTGGAGTCAAGGAGAAGCTTCACATCTCCACACGGAAAACAAGGAAAAGAGCAAAGTCAGGGCTGAGTTTCTGGTCTCCACCTGGAAAACGAGGAAAAGAATGGAATCAGGGAGAAGTTTCTTGTCTTTCCCTGGAAAACAAGGAGAACTAAAGTCAGGGATGAGATTTTTGGTCTCCACTTGGAAAACAAGGAAAAGAATGGAATCAGGGATGAGTTTCTTGTCTTTCCAAGGAAAACAGCAGAGTCAGGATGAGTTCCTTGTCTCCACTGGGAAAAGAAGGAGAGAAATGGAGTCAGGGATGAATTTGTTGTCTCCACCTGGAAAACATGGAAAAGAGCAAAGTCAGGGATGAGATTCTGGTCTCCCACCTGGAAAACGAGGAAAAGAAAAAAGTCAGGATGAGTTCCTCATCTTCCACCTGGAAAACAAGGAAAACTATGGAATCTGGGATGAATTTCTTTTCTTCCCAAGGAAAACAAGGACAGAAGTGAAGTCAGGGATGAATTTGTTGTCTCTGGAAAACAAGGAAAACTATGGAACCAGGGATGAGTTTCTTGTCTTCCCCTGGAAAACAAGACAGCAGTGAAGAGGACATTCCCAGAGAATTCCCAGACTGGGATGAACCGGGACAAACTGGGAAGTGGCGGGGGTTGTTCCTCCCACCCCACTTTGCTCCTGAGACTTTTCCTCTTTCCAAGCCTCACTGGAAAAGGCTTGGAGCAACTTCCAGTGGAAGCTCCGAGACCGGAGGAACCAGCCAGAATTCCCAGGAAAGCCGTGGCTGCCCCCGGATCCCTGGAAGCGCCCAAGGCCGGGTTGGAGCAGCCTGGGATAGTGGAAGGTGTCCCATGGAAAGGCTGGGAATGGGATGAGCTTTGAGCTCACACCAATCCCAACCATTCCACGATTCCATGAGAGCCTCCCCTCCCCACAGCCACGTTCCCGTGGGATCAGCTCCCCTGGGAGTTGTTCCCACCCCTTCCCGAGCAGCTCCGGTGACGGAAGCGCCGCCACCGCCAACGTGCCAGACATCCGAGTGCCACCGGCACGGGCGCGGCTCCCGTCACACTTCCCGCTTTCCCGAGGGGTGACATCTGTTCCCGAGTGCCAGACTGAGCCCGGCAGGGTCTAGCAGGAATTCCTGCTTTTTCAGGGAAAACTCGGAGACACTGCGAGGATTTGGAAGGAAAAGCAGGAACAAATCAGGGGTGGATTGGGATGATTAAGGGCCTTCCCAACCCGAGCCATTCCGTGATCCGAAAATCCATTCACGCCACAATTCCTTCCCTCCCTCCCTCCATCCCCAGCTCCAGCCTCATTCCCAAGCCCGGATCCGCCGTGCTCACCCTTCCTTAGGGAAAATTCCTGCTTCCCAATCCCTGCTCTGCTCTTCCCAAGCTTTCAAATGGCTCCGGAGAGGATTTGGGCTTTTTTTATTTTTGGCCTCTGGAGCGAATTTTCCTTTATGGAAAACGCTCTTCCAGTGGCACCGAGAGGCTCTGGCAGCTCCGCCCGGAATCCGTCAGCGATTCCACCCGAGGCAGAATCCAATGGGGACAAAAGGGAGGAATTTGGCACTGAAATTCCATCCCATGCTGTTGGTCGTGCTGGAAACTGGGCTATTTTTGGGAATTGGGGATGTGCCGTGGGAATAAAGAACCGGCAGCACGGAACGGGTTCAAAGGGAGCCTGGACAAAGCCATGGAAAATGTGCCTTTCCCAAGCTTTTTTAAAATCCTGGAGCCGAGGCCAGCAGGGGGAATTTGGGAGAATGATCCCGTCCTTGCCCTTTTTTCCTTGGGAATCTGGGATCCTGCACTAGATGGAGCCGTGGAATGTTCTGGGAGCAGCAGGAAGATCCCAAAAAAAAACCCCAGCCCTGCCTTTCTGAGATTTCTGGGAATGGCTGAGAGGTGACACAGGGATATTTGGGAAGCTCTGAGCACCATCCCTGGGCCTGGAATGCCCCAGAACATGGAATAGGGGAGCTTGTCCTGGGAATGTGGTATCCAGCTGAGCAGGAAATCCAGTGGGAAAGCGGGATCTTCCCTCTGGAATGTCCTGGGCATGGATCAGGGGTGACACTGGGACATCCAGTCCTTGGATCCAGATCTCCTCCATTTTTCCCTAAATGAGGAGGGGGCACTACGGAAAACCACATCCCAGGAATTGCCAAATGCAGGGAATACCACGGAAAAAGCACGCCCCAGGAATTGCCACGTTCAGGGAATACTTTTGAAAACCAAATCCCAGGAATTGCCGAGGGCGGAGACACTGTGGAAAATCACATCCGAGGAATTGCCAAGTGGAAGGGACACCGGAAAATCACATCCCAGGAACTGACAAAGGTAGGGAATACTATGGAAAACCAAATCCAAGGAATTGTCAAAGGTAGGGAATACTATGGAAAAACCACATCCAAGGAATTCCAAAATGCAGGGAATACCAAGGAAAAAACACATCCAAGGAACTGCCAAATGCAGGGAAAACTATGGAAAACCAAATCCAAGGAATTGCAAAATGAAGGGAATACCATGGAAAAACCACATCCAAGGAATTGCCAAAGGTAGGGAATACTATGGAAAACCAAATCCCAGGAATTGCCAGGGGTAGGGGCACTACAGAAAACCACATCCAAGGAATTGCCAAATGTAGGGAACACCATGGAAAACCACATCCAAGGAATTGCCAAATGTAGGGAACACCATGGAAAACCACATCCAAGGAATTGCCAAATGTAGGGAACACCATGGAGAACCACATCCAAGGAATTGCCAAATGCAGGGAACACCACGGAAAACCACATCCAAGGATTTGCCAAGCAGAAGGGACACTATGGAAAACCACATCCCAGGAATTCCATGTTCATTCCCACCCAGCATTCCTGGCCTGGAGAAGCTTCCTGTGGTAGCGGCTGAGCCACAGCCGCGGGATCATTCCCAAATCATCCCTTGGTTTTCCAGCCATTCCCAGGAGGAGTGGCTGAGTCAACCTTGGATGTGACCTCGGCAGCAGCTCCACTCCCAGGTCCTGGAATTGCTCCCTGAATCTGAGCAGGGCTCCCTGGAAAAGGGAGCTTGGAGCCACCATGGAATGGGGGAGGAACCATTGGGGATGACGCTGGGAATGTTCTCCAGGGATGTGTCCGGAGAATCGGGATCGGGAATACCTCCAGGGAAGGAGATTCCACAGCCTCCAGAGACCGGATGTTCTTTCCACGGAAAAATCATGGAATGGTGTGGGTGGGAAAGGACCTCAAATCCCATCCCAATTCCATCCCATTCCAAGGGCAGGAACACCTCCCACAGCCCCAGGCTGCTCCAGCTTTTCCTTGGACATTCCAGGGATGCAGGGGCAGCCCCAGCTGCTCTGGCAATTCCAGCCCAGCCAGGAATTCCTCATGGCCAAGATCCCATCCATGGCTGCCCTCTGGCAGTGGGAGCCATTCCTGGAGCTCCTGCAGGTCCTGGAAGGTCACAGTTGGGTCACCCCAGATTTTTCCCTTTTTCCCTTCTGCAGGCTGGACAATCCCATTTCTCCCAGCCTTGGATCGTCCTGGTTCCTCCTCTGGACTTGCTCCAACAATTCCATGTCTTGTCCCTTCCTCAGCTTCCTATCCCTCCAGGATCTGCTCCCGGAGCTCCATGTCCCTCTTGTCCTGAGGATCCCAGACCTGGATCCAGCACTCCCTGTCCTGCCGGGAATGCTCTCCCCAATCCATCCTTGGATCCCAAACCCAGATCCACCACTCCCTGTCCTGCCGGGAATGCTCTTCCCGGTCCATCCCAAGATCCCACCAGCCTCAGGGACAAAGTTTCCCAGCAGATCCTTCTCTGCTGAGCTGCTCCCAGCGGATCCTTTGGAATTCCAATGGAGTTGCCGGGTTCAGGGAAGGTTTTTCCCAAACTCCGGGGCTGTTGTTGTCTCCTCCTGCCCAAATCCTTCCCCCATCCCGGCTGCCGTGACCAAATTCCTACAGAATCTCAGGTGAGGAGGGAATTCCTCCCAGGAATTTCAAGGAGCTTGGAAAAGCAGGATCTGTTTATTCCCACCATGGATGCTCCAGAGCCCAGCTTTATTTACTTTTCATGGAATTCTGCCTGGGAATCTCCAGAGGGGAATAAAAGCCACCAGTGATCCCCTGGGAGCAGCCTGGAATGCTGGGGGCTGGATCAGGTGTGGAGAATTTTGGGATTGGGCTCCATCCCTGCAGCACCTGGAGCCTGGAGATGCTCCTGGAATTCCCAAGGGAATTTGTCCTCGGAAAAGATCCCTAAAGGATCCTCAAAGATCCCTAAAACGGGACAGAATTCCCAGAGAAGCTGTGGCTGCCCCTGGATCCTGGGAAGTGTCCAAGGCTGGGCTGGAGAAATCCAGGATGGTGGAATGTGTCCCTGCCCATGGAAGGGGTGGGAATGGGATGGGATTAAATTCCAGGATTCCCACCCAAAACATAAAGCACAGTGTGTCCAAACCTGCTACTTCCTGGTGAATCTGGAATTTTGGGAGCTGCTCCAGGCTCTCAGGAGGGATGGGAGAAGCGGGAATATCCTCTGGGAAAAGTCCCCAGTGTCCTCCCATTCCCAGGAATTTTCAACCCCAAATCAAGCCATCCCTTCGCTGTTTTCCATGGAATTCCGCTCCCCTCAGACCCCACCCGGGGCCATGGGAGACTCCTGCTCTTCCCACGGAACACCAGGACATCGCTGGGATCAAATTCCAGAGCTAGAGAATAAAGAGCCGGAATCCAAATGGAGCCACCAGTAAGGACCAGCTCCCAGCATTCCCTGGAATGACTTCCCTGGAACGGGAATGGCGCTCCCAGCGTAGCCTGGCAGCCCCCGGAGCCATTCCTGGTGCACTCCATGGAATTAATCTCCATGGAAAACACAAAGCCTCGACATGAAAGCTCCCCAAATCCCTGGAAAACCTCATTCCATGCATTCCTTAGGGATGGATAGGGCTGGGATGAGGAAGTGAATCCCAAAAAAGGACCTGGAGCAGGAGGGTGCAAATACTGGAGTGGGAAGGGGGAGGGAATCTCCATCCTCTGGAGCCCAGGGATGGGAATTTCCAATTTTTGGCATCCAGGCATGGGAATTTCCATCCTCTGGAGCCCAGGGATGTGAATCTCCATCCTTTGGTGGCAAGGGGTGGGAATCTTTGTCCTATGGTATCCAGGGATGCGAATTTCTGTCCTCTGGTACCCGGGAATTGGAATCTCCAATTTTTGTTATCCAGGGATGGGAATCTCCATCCTTTGGAGCCCAGGAAAGGGAATCTCTGTCCTGTTGTGTCCAGGGATGGGAATTTCTGTCCTGTGGCACCCAGGGATGGAAATCTCCAATTTTTGGTGTCCAGGGATGGGAATCTCTGTCCTCTGGAACCCAGGATCAGCCCAAGATTCCCAGAGCAGCTGTGGCTGCCCTGAATCCCTGGAAATGTCCCAGGCCAGGCTGGAGCACTCTGGGATAGCGGGAGGTGTCCCTGCCCTTGGAATGGGGTGGAATTTGGGAATCTCAAGGATCCTTCCCACCCAAACCATTCCAGGATTCCATCCCGGATGTCTCTTTAGCACCAGGACACTTCCCACACCCACCAGCATTCCCGGTGGTCCTGAGGGGTCACAAATCCCTCCCATCCTTCCCAAGGCAGCGGCTCCACCCTCTGGAATTCTCTCCGGGAGCCATGGCAGCTCCGCAGCCTCCGGAGCGTTTTTAACTCCTCTGCCAGAGCAGATGGCGCTGGCAGAAATCTTGGAAGTCTGACAGGAATTATCTCCCCTCCCCTTCCCCCCACTCCTTCCCCTTTTCCTCCAAATATTCCTCCCCTCCTGCTTTTTTTATCGTTTTCCTCCCATCCTTGCTTTTTTTCTCAGGGAATTTTTCCAGGAATCTTTTTGATCTTTTCACCCACTTTTTATTCCAGCCAGCCAGGGGTTAACCACCTTTATCCCGGGAATTTTTCCTGGAATATTTCTGATCTTTTCTCCCTCTTTTTGTTCCAGCCAGCTGGGGGTTAACCACCTTTATCCCGTGAAATTTTTTTCCCCCGGAATCTTTTTGATCTTTTCTCCCTGGGAATCTGCAGTGCTGCTGGAATACGCAAATGCCAGGGAATATTTATTCCCAAAAAAACCCATCCGAGCGCTGCTTTTCCCTCTCCTTCCTCACCCGTGCAGGGATTTTTCCCCGGGAATCAAGTGACTGCGCAGCTCCCGGCCGTGGGTGTGGAATGACAGCTCAAGGACTTCTAATTCCAGCCCCATTCCCACCCGATTCCTCCCTCTCCGCCTCTTTTCCATCCCCGTTTTCCTGGAATTCCACGGGAATGGTTTCTTCCAGGAGCTGCTTTGGGCTTTGGGTTGGGTCCCCTCCATTCCAGGGGTGGTCCCGCTGTGGGGATGGATCTGGTGCTCCCGGGTGGGATTTTTCCCTGGATTTTTGGTCGGGATGTGCTGAGGCAGCTGCAGCCATTCCTGCCTGGAGCAGGGATTCTCCCACTGGGATTTGATGGAGATTCAAGGAATGGTTTTAATCCCTTTTTTCCAGGGGGGGTTTGGCTGCATGGGCTGGGAATTGCTGCGAAAGTCAGGGATAACCGGGATGAGCTGGGAATTCTCACGACTGCCAGGGGCTCTGAGCTCTCCCTGGATCCTTCTCCTCTCCAGGAGAACATTCCCAAATCTCCCAGCCTGGCTGCAGCCCTCAGACAATCCCATGGATGCATTCCCAGCGGATGATCCATCCTGGATAACGCCACCATTCAACTCCAGATCCCTTTCCAAACCATTCCCAGCTCCTCACAGCACACCAGCCCTTCAACAGCTTTTCCAAATCTTCTTCCCAAACATTCTCACCCAGAAACTCCCGACACACTTTGGGAATCTCCTGGATCCTCCTCATTCGAACGCCACCAGGGCAGGATTCACATCCAAGACCGAAATATGGGATAAACCAGGATAAAATTCCCAGTTCTCCTCTGGACACCGCAGGTTTGGGATGCTGGGATGGGATTTCCCCACGTGCACACATGGATCCATCCTCCACATCCCACACAAACGATCCCCTTTTCTCCCAGCTCTTCCAGAGACTTGGGAACGTCTTTCCCATGAAATTCCCGGCAGAGGAGCAGCTGCACCAACACAATCCCTGAAACCCCCGATTTTCCTTTATTTTTCAGGATCCAAGGACCCACCACAACCAGGTTTGGTCTTGGTGGCACCAAAAACCTTCTGGAATGGGGTCAAGGACTTCCCACAGATGGATTTTGGGATTGGTGGCACCAAAAACCTTCTGGAATGGGGTCAAGGACTTCCCACAGATGGATTTTGGGATTGGTGGCACCAGAAACCTTCTGGAATGGGATCAAGGACTTCCCACAGATGGATTTTGGGATTGGTGGAACCAGAAACCCTTAGGGACAAGGTCAAGGAACCACCACTGAAAGTTCTGGGATTGGTGACATCATAAATCTTTAGGGACAAGGCCAAGGACACCCCACAGCCAAGTCAGGGTTTGGTGGCACCACAAACATTTCGGGATAAGCTCAAGGAACCACCACAGCTGGATTTTGGGATTTGGTGGCACCAAAAATCCTTGGACAGGATCAAGGAGCCACCACAGCTGGTTTTGGATTCAGTGGCACCAAAAATCTTTAGGGACAAGGTCCAGGACCCACCAGAGATGGCTTTGGGTTTGGAGACTCCATAAATGTTTTGGGATAAGCTCAAGGATCCACCACAGATGGTTTTGGGTTTGGAGACTCCATAAATGTTTTGGAATAAGCTCAAGGATCCACCACAGATGGTTTTGGGTTTGGAGACTCCATAAATCTTTAGGGACAAAGTCCAGGATGCACCACAGCTGGTTTGGGATTGGTGGCACCATAAACTTTTGGGACAAGGTTTGGGACAGATGGATTTTGGGTTTGGAGACTCCATAAATCTTTAGGGACAAGGTCCAGGACCCACCACAGGTGGATTTCGGATTCAGTGGCACCATAAACCTTTGGGATAAGGTCAAGAGCTTCCCACAGAGGGATTTTGGGTTTGGTGGCACCAAAACCCTTCTGGAATGGGGTCAAGGAGCCAACGCAGATGGATTTTGGGTTTGGTGGCACCAGAAATCTTTGGGAACGGAAACCAGGACCCACCAGAGACAGTTTTGGAATTGGAGACTCCAGAAATCTTTAGGGACAAGGTCCAGGACATCCCACAGCCAGGTTTGGATTTGGAGGCACCACACACCTTTAGGGACAAGGTCCAGGACCCGCCACAGGTGGATTTTGGGTTTGGCGGCACGCAAAAACCTGGAATGGGGTGAAGGACTACCTACAAATGGATTTTGGGATTGGTAACACCAGAAATCTTTGGGATTGGAATCAAGAACGCACCAGAGATGGTTTTGGGTTTGGAGACTCCATAAATGTTTTGGGATGAGCTCAAGGATCCACCACAGATGGTTTTGGGTTTGGAGACTCCGGAAATCTTTAGGGACAAAGTCCAGGACCCACCACAGCTGGTTTGGGGTTGGTGGCACCAAAAACCTTTGGCACAAAGTCCAGGACATCCCACAGATGGATTTTGGGTCTGGAGACTCCACAAATATTTTGGGATAAGCTCAAGGATCCCCCACAGGCATTCTGGGTTTGGCGGCACCAGAAATCTTGGGGAACAAGATCAAGGATCTCCCACAGCCAGGTTTGGGTTTGGTGGCACCAAAACCCTTCTGGAACGGGGTCCAGGACTTCCCACAGAAGGATTTTGGGATTGGTGGCACCAGAAATCTTTGGGAACAGAATCAAGAGCCCACCAGAAATGGTTTTGGAATTGGAGACTCCAGAAATCTTTTGGGATAAGCTCAAGGATCCACCACAGGCAGTTTTGGGTTTGGAGACTCCATAAATCATTTGGGATAAGCTCAAGGATCCCCCAAATCCAGGTGCCTCGTCCAGACCTCGTCCTGCTCCTCCTAAGCCCCAACTCCAGCATTCCCAGTTCCAGAGGTGCCATTCCCGCTGGGAATGCCCAGTGCCAGCAGTGGGGGTGGCAGAGCCCCCCTGCCCTTGGCAGAGCCGATCCAGGAATTCCTGGAATTGTCCCCCAAAATTCTCTCCTGGAATTCCCCAGTCCCACTTTCTGCTCCGAGCAGGACCATGCATCCCTCCGATCCGGGAATTCCATGGAATTCCATGGAATACTCCAAAATCCAAGAGCTGGAGCAACCTGGGAAGGGCCGAGCCTTTCCCGCCCACTCCTCATCCCGAAGGGATCCTCCCTCCTCGTTCCCAAGGGATTCTCCCGCGTTTTTCCTCACCTACTGACTTGGTCCGTGGAATTCCCTTCCGGAGGGACACGTGGGGCTTCTCCGTTCCCGCCAGGACCCCGGGATGCGCCATTCCCTGGCGCTCAAACAGGGACTGGAAGGGAAAAACAGGGAATTCCCAGTCCGGATGCTGCCGGAAGGACCCGACATTCCCACCTGAACTTCCAACCATGGGAAAATGGGAGCTCTTCCCAACAGGATGGACCTTCCTCGCCTCCACCTCCCTGCTGCTCCACCCAGAATTCCACACTTTGGGATAATTCCCTGGGTCCCATCACATATCCCTGCCCGCTCCAGTGAGGAATCCAGTGAGGATGGCTCTGGGAGCTCCTGTCCCGCTTTTCCCGGAGCTGCCGCCCACCCGCAGCATTCCCGGCTCAATCCTGAGCCTCCTTCTCCACCTCCTCCTCCTCCCTCTGCGCTTCCCCTCGGATCCCGGCGGAATTCCAGCCCTGCATCCAGCCCGGCTCTCCAGGCTCCTCCCGAGCTGCTCTTCCAGCCTTCCCTGGGAAATCCATGTGGATTCCCAGGCCTGGGTGGGGATCCTGGGGAGCTGAGGGAGTGCTGAGGCCCCACTGTGGATCGGAATCCTCCAGGCTCCGCATTCCTGGGAATTCCGCTCCTGAACCAGCTCCCCTTGGCACCACATTCCCTCCCATCCTTCTCCATGTGCTCCATTCCCTCTCCTTCCATTCCCAGGAATCCCACTCCCTATTCCTGGGAACGCCACTCTCTATTCCCTCCCATCCCTCTCCCTCATTCCAGGCCCCCATTCCTGGTGGGATTCCCTCTGGCTCACACTGATCTCCTCAGTGAGATCCTCCGGATCCTTCCCATCCCTTTCCATGTGCTCCTGTCCCTCTCCTTGGTTCCTTGGGAATTCCACTCTCTGTTCCTGGGAATTCCACTCCCCAGTGCCTCTCATCCCTCTCCATGTCCTCCCATCCCATTCCGTGCCGCCATTCCCATGGAATTCCTGCTGGCTCACACTGATCTTGCAGGGGTGATCCTGCAGCTCTCTCCCATCCCATTCCCACATAACATGCCCCCATTCCCAGGGAATTCCCGCTGGCTCACACTGATCTCTGATCCTCCCATCTCATTCCCATCCCACATCCCATTCCCGCAGAATTCCTGCTGGCTCACACTGATCTCCGCAGGGGTGACTCTCCCATCCCATTCCAATCCCATTCCCCCATCCCATTCCCGCGGAATTCCCGCTGCTCACGCTGATCTCCGCAGGGGTGATCCTGCGGCTCTCTCCAACCCCATTCCCACATCCCACGCCCCCATTCCTGCGGAATTCCCGCTGCTCACACTGATCTCTGCAGGGGTGATCCTGCAGCTCTCTCCCATCCCATTCCAATCCCATTCCCACAGAATTCCCGCTGCTCACGCTGATCTCCACAGGGGTGATCCTGAGGCTCTCTCCCACCCCATTCCCCCATCCCACGCCCCCATTCCCGCGGAATTCCCGCTGCTCACGCTGATCTCCGCAGGGGTGATCCTGCGGCTGGTCGGGCGCTGTTTCACCGTGGCCGCCCTGGAATCGGCCTCCACCAGCTCCGCCCTCAGCGCCGGCTCGGCGGCCGCCAGGATCTCATCCAGCTTCTCTGGAATCCAAGGAAAACCGGCTGATCCCGGGCGGTCAGCCCTGGGATCGCTCCCTTCCCGCAGCTCATCCCGGAGAAGGGAGGGATTGTCCCTGCTGCTCCTCTCCCCAGCTGTTGGTTTTCCATGGATTTGTGGGGGCTGATCCCGCTCAGCCGGGGAATTCCATGGATGCTGTCACACCCCACATTCCAAGGAATTCTCTGCCTGACGCTAACCAGTGAGTTCATCCCAAATTTTGGGTATTTGGGATGAGCCGAGTCCTGCCAGGAGGGTGGGAGATCCAGGGAATCCCAGGACACGGAGATGTCCATGGAATCCACACGGCTCCAGCACATCCAGCGTTTGTTTGGGATAAACTGGGATATTCCCAGCTGGAATGGACTCCCTGGATGATCCCAACTTTCCATGTCCGGGGCAGGATCCAGTGCCCATGGATATCGGGAATACCAACAGAGCCACCATGGCCGTGTCCGAGCTCAGGGAATGGGGAGTGGGACTGGAATTCCCAGCTCCAAGATCCACCCTGGCACTTTTATCCCTTGGATACACCTAGCTGTGCCCGGATGTGTCCCAGTGGATCCATTCCCTCGGGAATTCCAGCTGGAATCCTGAACCTCCCGACATGGGAAAAGGCAGGAGGTGGACATGGATTCATTTCCATGGATCCCACTTGAGCCGAGCCTACGGAATTCCCACCCGGAATGGGAAGCTGGGGCCGTTGGCTCCGTGTCACCTCCACCTGATGGTGCTTCCCAGATCCAGCTGGATCCGTATCCCACATTCCTGCCTTGGGAGAGGGACTGGGCACCTCCACTTGTGTCCAGGTGGGAATTGTAGCCCTGGAATTCTCCTGAAGCCAGGCTGGTCCATGGAATTGTGGGACATGGAATCCTGGAATGGTTCGGGTAGGACGGACCTTAAAGCTCATCCCATTCCATGGGACACCTTCCCATGATCCCAGATTTCTCCAGCCTGGCCTTGGACATTCCAGGGATGCAGGGGCAGCCCCAGCTGCTCTGGCAATTCCAGCCCAGCCAGGAATTCCTCATGGCCAAGATCCCATCCATGGCTGCCCTCTGGCACTGGGAGCCATTCCCTGTGTCCTGTCCATCCCTTGTCCCCAGTCCCTCTGCAGCTCTCCTGGAGCCCCTTCAGGCCCTGGAATGTGCTGGAATTCTCCCTGGAATCTTTTCTGGAAGAAAAGCGTCCTGGATCTATCTCCAACCCTTGGGAACCTCCAGATGATTTTCCTGATCCATGGGATCCTGGTGTGGCCCCCTCTGGATCTGCCTGATCCAGGGAAGGGTTGGGAAGGTCCCTCAGACACTTCCCATGGTAATTCCTGCTCGGCTTCTTCCCTGCCCTATCCCCGTGGGATCCCTGCTGGAAGAGCTGATCCCACATTCCCAGCTCCGTGGCGAACACGGAATGGGAACCACCAAGACAGAAAATCCTGGATCAGAAACTCCCAGGAGGGGTTGGGTGGGAAGGGACCTTCAATCCCATCCAGATCCAACCTTTCCACCAAAAACTTCCCGGTTTTTCTGAGGCCCTCACACGACATTCCTGGTACATCCTCAGGGTGGGAACAGTGGGATAATCCACATGGATCTGCCAGGAATAGCAGGAAAAACTGCCTGGAACTGCCAAGAATAGCGGGATAAACTCCCTGGAACTGCCAGGAGAGGCTTTGGCTTTTTGGGATAAAGCTGGACACCATCATTCCCGAGGATCCCACAGGGGACATTCCTGTGGGGAAAGCCCGGAGCAGGAATCACACCTGGGAATGGCAGGGTTGGGAATTTTTGGGATACAGGAGCATTCTGCCGGCGCCCAGCAGAATCCCACGTGGCCGTTCCGACTCCCGGCCCCATAATTCCTGGCATTCCAATCCCTGGCATTCCAATCCCTGGCATTCCAATCCTTGGCATTCCAATTCCAGGCGTTCCAATTCCTACTGGAGCGGCTCCTGGACACTGGAGCCAATCCCAAATTCCCAAATTCCCGTCTGAATTCCCTGAGGCGCTGCAGGAGCAGCGACCCTCGGGATACCAGGATCTCCCCCCAGTCTGGATCCCGCCGGATCCCAGCGGGAGCTGGCAGGAAGGGGCGGAATCCCGGGAATTTCGGTTTCACTCACCCCCTTTCCTTCTCCGCATGGAGGCTTGGAATGGGAAACAAAAGACAGAATCAACGGCATGGAACAATTCCCGCCCCAATTCCCGGCTCCAGCCTGGCTCTTCCCACAATTCCCGGCCTCTGGCATGCGGGATCCGGCCTGGGATGTGGGATTTGGGCAGGGCACCTCGGAATTCCAGCCTTTATCCACTGGGATTGTCCCTCCGACCCGGGATTTGGGATTTATCCCAGCTCCAGGCTGGGATCATCCCTCACCCTCCTCATGGATCCAGGGAAGCCGGAGTGGGATTGGCTGGAATTCCATCCCAAGCCATGGAACATCTCCCAGGGCAATTCTCTTGCATCCAAGCCCACGGATTTGGGCACAGGAGGGATCCTGGAGCATCCTGCTGGGAATCTGCTGCTCCAAGGGGATTGGAATGGCAGGGAAAGGGTCGGGAAGGGCACAGGGGGTGTTTGGGATCCATGGAAAACGGGGTGGGAAGCGCCCGGCAGAGCTTTCTTTGGGAATGTCCCTTTCCCTGACTGTTCCTCGGGAAGGGGAGCGGCTCCAAGCCAAATCCTGGGAATGCTGATCCGCAGGAAAACCCGGAGTGAAGGATGGGAAGAGGACAGATCCCCCATTTTCCCTGGAATGGCTTCAGCCCATTCCTTGTTCCACGGGAAGGAGCACCACAGTTCCCAGAAAAAATCATGGGAATTGTGGGATCAGAGCTGGAACAGACTCCAGATCCTTCTCCCGGGATTGCTGCTCCCAATCCCTGTCCAGGAAAACTGGGAATTGCTGGGAGGGTGGAAGGAGGAATCTTAGGATCCGGGATGGGGGAAAAGTGGGAAAAAGGAGCCGGTCTGGCTCTGCTCCCAAGAATTCCCGCCAAAAAAAGAGCCTTTGGATTGGGAATAACGGTCTGGAAGTGCTGGGAATCAAGGGTGGGAATCCAGGAGGAGGTTCAGGATAAAATAAATCCCAGCTGTACCAATATGGGAATTCTGGGATCTGATCCCACAGGATCTGGCTCCAAGGAGGAGCAAGAAAAGGCGTGGAAAACTGGGAAGGGCATGGAAAACCAGAGGGAATGGAAAAACAGGGATGGCATGGAAAACAGGGAGAGCAGGGGAAAAATGGAGAGCGTGGAAAACCGGGGAGGGCATGGAAAAAACAGAAGGAATTAAAAAAGAGGAAAACCGGGAAGGGCATGGAAAACCCGAAGGAACGGAAAAACAGAGAGCATGGAAAACCAGGATGAGCATGGAAAACAGGGAGTGGATGGAAAACCATGGAGAGCTTGGAAAATCAGAAGGAATTAAAAAAAGAGGGAGGGCTTGGAAAACCAGGAAGGGCATGGAAAACCAGAAGGAATGGAAAAACAGAGAGCATGGAAAAAACAGGGAGAACATGGAAATCCATGGAGAGCTTGAAGAAACCAAGGAGGGTGTGGAAAAACCAGGGAGAAGATGGAAAACCAGGACAAGCATGGAAAACCAGAAGGGATGGAAAATCAGGAAGGGCAGGGAAGAACCAGGGAGAACATGGAAAAGAGGGAGGGCATGGAAAAACCAAGGAGGGTATAGAAAAACAGGGAGAACATGGAAAACCAAGGAAAACATGGAAAAATGGAGAGCATGGATAAAACAAGGAGGGTGTCCAAGACCAGGACAAACATGGAAAACCAAGAAGGTCCTGGAAGACAGGAAGGGGATGGAAAACCATGGAGGGCTTGGAAATTCAGAAAGAATGGAAAACCAGGAAGGGCATGGAAAAACCAGGGAGAACATGGAAAACCAGGACGAGCATGGAAACCCAAGAAGGGCATGGAAAACAGGGAGAGCTTGGAAAAACCAAGGAGGGTGTGGAAAACCAGGGAGAACATGGAAAACCAGGACGAGCATGGAAAACCAGAAGGGATGGAAAACCAAGGAAAACATGGAAAAGGGAGGACATGGAAAACTGTGGAGAGCATGGAAAGCCAAGGAAAACATGGAAAAACACAGAAAAGAGGGAAAAAACAGGGAAAGCATGGAAAATGAGGGGGAATGTGAGATCCTGCTGAGGCTCCAGGGTGCCACATTCCCAGATGGAAAATCCCAAATTCCCATGGAAGCTGGGGCAGCATCGACGGCCTCGGAGCCAGCCCAGGGACGCCCCAAAGTTTTCCCAGATTTGGGATCCCTCCATGGCCACGTGGCTGCTCCGGTGACATCCAGGGACAAAGTGCCACCAGATCTGGGAAAAGGGAAGGGATGGAGCGGGATCAGCTCCCACCCCGCCAAGGAGTCCTGGGGACATCCCAGGTGGCCATGGGGGCTGGGAAAAACCAGGAATTCTGGCAGCGGGAAGCAGGGAATGGTGGGAGTGGAGAGGATTTCAGGAAATCTGGGAATGTGGAGCAGGATGGGAAAGCAGCAGGAAATGTGGGAGTGGCAGCGGGGTGGGAGGGACGGAGCAATCCTGGAGGTCCCCTGGAATTCTCCTGGAATTCTCCCAGGGCTCACCTGGAGTTCTCTTGGAATTCTCCTGGAGCTCTCCTGGAGCTCTCCCAGAATTCCAGAGCTCTCCTGGAGCTCACTTGGAGATCTCCTGGAATTCCAGAGGTCTCCCAGAGCTCTCCTGGAATTCCAGAGCTCACCTGGAGATCCCTGGAATTCCAGAGCTCTCCTGGAGCTCTCTTGGAATTCCAGAGCTCTCCCAGAGCTCTCCTGGCAGGGTTTGGGATCTGCCTGGAGAAGGGAAATCCAAACCTGGGACTGCCGGGTGTGGGAAAGGAGGGAGAGGAGCGGGATGAGGAGCAGGATAAGGAAACGGGAGAGGAAGGAGAGGAGCAGGGAGAAGGACAGGGAATGGAGCTGGGAAAGGAGCTGGGAATGGAGCAGGGAAAGGAGCTGGGAAAGACAGAGGAGCAGGGAGAAGGACAGGGAATGGAGCTGGGAATGGAGCTGGGAAAGGAGCTGGGAAAGGATCAGGAGCAGAGAAAAGAGCTGGGAATGGAGCAGGGAAAGACCAGGAGCAGGGAGAGGAGCTGGGGATGGAGCAGGAAGAGCAGGAACAGGGAAAAGAACAGGAAAAGGAACAGGAGAAGAGAGAGGATCAGGAAGAAGGGCAGGAGCAGGGAGAGGAGCAGGGAAAGGATTAGGGAATGGAGCAGGGAATGGAGCAAAGAATGGAAGGAGCAGGGAAAGGAGCAGGGAGAGGAGCTGGGAATGGAGCAAGAATAGGAGCTGGGAAAGGAACAGGAGAAGAGAGAGGATCAGGAAAAGGAGCAGGAGCAAGGAGATGGGCAGGAAAAGGCTTAGGGGATGGAACAGGGAATGGAATGGGGAAAGGAGCTGGGAAAGGAACTGGGAATGGAGCTGGGAAAAGAGGAGCTGGGAATGGATCAGGAATTCATCAGCGAATGGAGCAGAAAAAGCAACAGGAGAAGAAAGGATCAGAAAAAGGAGCAGGAACAGGGAGAGAGGCAGGCAGAGGATGAGGATCAGGAAAAGGAGTAGGAGGAACAGGGAAAGGAGCAGGGAAAGGAGCCGGGAAAAGCGGAGGGAAAGGAACTGGGAATGGATCAGGGAAAGGGGCAAGGAATGGAAGGAGCAGGGAAAGGAGCTGGGAAAAGAGGAGGGAAAGGAACAGGAGAAGAGAGAGGATCAGGAAAAGGAGCAGGAGCAAGGAGATGGGCAGGAAAAGGCTTAGGGGATGGAACAGGGAATGGAATGGGGAAAGGAGCTGGGAAAGGAACTGGGAATGGAGCTGGGAAAAGAGGAGCTGGGAATCAGGAGAAGAGTCATCAGCGAATGGAGCAGAGAATGGAGGAGGAAAAGCAACAGGAGAAGAAAGGATCAGGAAAAGGAGCAGGAACAGGGAGAGAGGCAGGCAGAGGATGAGGATCAGGAAAAGGAGTAGGAGGAACAGGGAAAGGAGCAGGGAAAGGAGCCGGGAAAAGCGGAGGGAAAGGAACTGGGAATGGATCAGGGAAAGGGGCAAGGAATGGAAGGAGCAGGGAAAGGAGCTGGGAAAAGAGGAGGGAAAGGAACAGGAGAAGAGAGAGGATCAGGAAAAGGAGCAGGGAGAGGAGCAGGGAAAGGATGAGGATCAGGAAGAGGAGTAGGAGGAACGGGGAGAGGAGTAGGAAAAGGAGCAGGAGCAGGGAAAGGAGCAGGGAATGGAACTGGGAATGGAGCAGGAATAGGAGCTGGGAAAGGAGCTGGGAAAGGAGGAGGGAAAGGAACTGGGAATGGATCAAGGAGAGGAGCTGGGAATGGAAGGAGCAGGGAAAGGAGCAGGGAGAGGAGCTGGGAATGGATCAGGAATTGATTAGGGAATGGAGCAGAGAATGGAGCTGGGAATTAAACTGGGAATTGATCAGGGAATGGAGCAGAGAATGGAGCAGGGAAAGGAACAGGAGAAGAGAGAGGATCAGGAAAAGGAGCAGGGAGAGGAGCAGGGAAAGGATGAGGATCAGGAAGAGGAGTAGGAGGAACGGGGAGAGGAGTAGGAAAAGGAGCAGGAGCAGGGAAAGGAGCAGGGAATGGAACTGGGAATGGAGCAGGAATAGGAGCTGGGAAAGGAGCAGAGAAATGAGCTGGGAATGGAGCAGGGAACGGAGCAGGAGAAGAGAGAGGATCAGGAAAAGGAGCAGGAGCAGGGAGAGGAGCAGGAAAAGGATTAGGGGATGGAACAGGGAATGGAACTGGGAAAGGAACTGGGAAAGGAGCAGCGAAAGGAACTGGGAATGGATCAGGGAGAGGAGCTGGGAATGGAAGGAGCAGAGAAAGGAGCAGGGAGAGGAGCTGGGAGTGGATCAGGAATTGATCTGGGAATGGAGCAGGGAAAAGAGCTGGGAATAGATCAGGGAATAGATCTGGAAAGGAGCAGAGAATGGAGCAGGGAAAGGAACAGGAGAAGAGAGAGGAGCAGGGAAAGGAGCAGGGAGAGGAGCAGGAACAGGGAGAGAGGCAGGCAGAGGATGAGGATCAGGAAGAGGAGTAGGAGGAACAGGGAGAGGAGCAGGGAAAGGGGCAGGAGCTGGGAAGGGAGCAGGGAATGGAACTGGGAAAAGAGCAGGGATAGGAGCAGGGAGAGGAGCAGGGAGAGAATCAGGAATTGATCAGGGAATGGAGCAGCGAAAGGAGCCAGGAACTGAGCAGGGAATGGAGCTGGGAAAGGAGCAGGGATCAGGGAATGGAGCAGGAATTGATCAGGGAAAGGAACAGGGATCAGGGACAGGATCAGGAATTGAGCAGGGATCAGGGAATGGAGCAGCGAAAGGAGCAGGGAACCGAGCAGGGAATGGAGCAGCGAAAGGAGCAGGGAACCGAGCAGGGAATGGAGCAGGGACAGGAGCAGGGATCAGGGAATGGAGCAGGGACAGGAGCAGGGATCAGGGAATGGAGCAGGAATTGATCAGGGACAGGATGAGGAATTGAGCAGGGAAAGGAACAGGGATCAGGGAATGGATCAGGGACAGGATCGGGACTTGATCAGGGACAGGATCGGGAACTGATCAGGGACAGGATCAGGAATTGATCAGGGAATAGAGCAGGAATTGATCAGGGAAAGGATCAGGGAGAGGAGCAGGGATCAGGGAATGGATCAGGGACAGGATCGGGACTTGATCAGGGACAGGATCGGGAACTGATCAGGGAATGGAGCAGGGAAAGGAGCAGGGATCAGGGAATGGATCAGGGACAGGATCGGGAACTGATCAGGGAATGGATCAGGGAATGGAGCAGGATGCCCAAGGCCAGAGCACATCAACCCCTCCACACCCACCTGGAGACTCCCAACATCCTTCCCACGCCCACCTCCGCCGGGATGCGCCCCCGGCAGGATCGACATCCCTCTGGACATCCCTCTGGACATCCCCCCGGACATCCCCCGTACAGCGACGGCCGGACATCCCTCTGGACATCCCCCCGGACAGGGACAGCAATCCTGCTCCCCCGCGCCTCCCACACCCCGCAGACAGCTGGAAAACCGCTGGAAAACCCCGAGAAAACCGCTGGAGAGCGGCTCCCCGAGCACCGCCCGCCGCTGCCCCGGGCTCCCCACGCCATCCCGGCCTTACCCAGCTCCTCCAGCTCGGCCGTCATGGATTTGGAGCGCAGCGTGAGCGTGGTGCTGGGCGCTCTCTTGGGCGGCGGCGGAGCTGCAAGGAACAGAGAGGGCATCTTGCACCGCTTCCCGCGGAATTTGCGCGGGGTGGCCAGGTGCAGGTGCCACTTCTTCTCCACAGCCTGGATCTCCTCGTACTCCCGGGACGAGGAGTCGCACTGCTGCAGGATCTTATTGAGGCTGCGCGTGGACGCGAACTTCTTCATGATTCCCGCCGGGAATGTGCCCGCGGCCTCCTTCGGGAATGCCGGCCCCCCCCCCCCCGCGGCCTCCTTCGGGAATGCCGCCCCCCCCCCCCCCTCAGCGCGGGGTGCGAGCCATGGCCCCGGAGAGGCGGGGGTGGCTGCCGGGGATGCCGGGAGGGATGCGGGAAAAGCGGGAATGTGTCCAGCCTGAGCTCGGGATCCTCTTCCCGCCTGGGCGCAGCCCCTCGGAGCGCCTCAGCCCACCCCACCCTCCTCTTCCTCCTCCTCCTGCTGCTGGCCGTGGATCCCGACCCTATGGAAGCGTCCGGCCGGGAGCTGCCCAAGGACACATGGCCCGGGATGATCCCAAAAGCTCCCGATCCCGCATTCCCTGAGCACACCCCCCCCCCACCCCACCCCACTCCCCGGAGCAGCGAGGATGAGTGGAAAGCTCTTCCTCTTCCTCCTCCTCCTCCTCCTCGCTGCTCCTCGCTGACAAAGCTGGAATAACGCTCCAGGATTGCCATGGCAACGGCAGCTCCAAGGATCCCTGTGCCTGCGGCAGGGATCCAGCGGGGCGGATTCAGCCCCAGCCGGGCCCACACAGGCGCTGTCACCGGGGTGGGGGGGACACGGGAGGAGCCCCCCCCGGTTCCCCAGCGCCCCTCGGATCCCTTGGGAAAGCGGCCGCGCGGATGCGGAGGATCGGGAGGAGGGGAGCACCGGGAAGCGCCGAGGGGCAGCGGCTCACCCCGGGCTGCAGCGGCAGGAGCGGCCCCGCCGGGGCTCCCAGCGCTGATTCCCGGCTCAGTTCCCGAGGATTATTCCCGGCCGAATTCCCGGCTGAGTTCCCGAGGCTGCCAGCCGTTCCCACGGCTCGTGCCTTTGTGCCGTGACAGGATAATTGGAGCTCCTCGTGCCAGCAGCGCTCCCTCCTTCCCTCCCTTCCCTCTTCCCTCCCTTCCCTCCCCCGAGCCCCGCGTGCTGCGCTGGGAGCGGCCCCGATCCCGGCCCCCCTCATTCCCTGCTCCCATCCCCCTGCTCCAGCCCTGCTCCCATCCCCCTGACTCCATTCGCTACTCCAATCCCCCCGATTCCACTCCCTGATTCCATCCCTGATTCCATTCCCTACTCCAATCCCCCTGCTCCCATCCCCCTGATTCCACTCCCTGCTCCCACCCCCTACTCCCATTCCCCGATTCCATCCCTGATTCCACTCCAATTCCATCCTCTGCTCTAAACCCTGGTCCCATCCCTGCTCCCATTCCCTGCTCCCATCCCTGATTCCATTCTTTACTCCCATCCCCTGCTCCCATCCCGGTTTCCAACTCCTGCTCCCATTCCTGTTTCCATCCATCCCTGCTCCTGTCCCGCTGTTTCCAATCCCTGATTCCATTCCCTACTCCAATCCCCCTGATTCCATCCCTGCTCCCATCCCTGATTCCATTCTTTACTCCCATCCCCTGCTCCCATCCCGGTTTCCAACTCCTGCTCCCATTCCTGTTTCCATCCATCCCCGCTCCTGTCCCGCTGTTTCCATCCCTTGCTCCTGTCTCCTGCTCCCATCCCGTTTCCATCCCCTGCTCCAATCCCTCTGCTCCCACCCCAGCTTCCATTCCTGCCCCTCTCTCCTGTCCCGTCTTTCCATTCCCTGCTTCCATTCCTGTTCCTGTCCGTCCACTTCCATCCCAGCTTCCATCCCCTGCTCCTTCCCCCCATTTTCATTCCCTGCTCCCGTCCCTGCTCCCATCCCACCGTTTTCATTCCCTGCTCCCATAACTGCTCCCATCCCTCTACTTCCATCCCTGATCCCATTCCTCTTCCTGTCTCTCCTGTCCCTGCTCCCGTCCCTGTTTCCATCCTCTGCTCCCATTCCTGCTGCCATTCCTGTCTCTCCTGTCCTGCTCCTGTCCCTCCACTTCCGTCCCCCGCTCCTTTCCCATTTTCATTCCCTGCTCCCATCCCTGCTCCTGTCCTTGCTCCCATTCCAGCTCCCATCCCTGTTCCTGTCCCCTCATTTCCATCCTCATGCTCCCATTCCCTGCTCCCCATTCCCTGTTCCCAGTTTTCATCCCTCCACTTCCATCCCCTGTTCTCATCTCTCTGCTCCCATCCCCGTGTTTCCATCCCCTGTTTTCCATTCCCTGCATTTCCATCCTGTTTCCATTCCCTGCTCCATCCCTGTGCTGCCATTCCCTGCTCCCATCCCCTCTCCTGCCCCTCCACTTCCATCTCCTGTTTCCATTCCTGCTTCCATCTTCCTGCTCCTGTCCCTCCATCCCATCCTAGTCCTGCTTCCCAAACTCCCATCCCCCTGATTCCAGCCCCTGCTCCCATCCTCCTCTTCCCACCTCCATAACTCCATGCCCTGCTCCCATCCCCATAATTCCATCTCCTTTTCCCATTCCCCTTTTCCCATCCCCAGAATTCCATCCTCTTTTCCCATCCAGTTTTCCCATTCCCATAATTCCATCCCCTTTTCCCACCCCTCTGCTCCCATTCCCTGGAATTCCAGTCCCAATTCCCCCAAACCCCTCCTGGCTCCTTCCTGTGCTTCCAGATGTTCCCGTCCCTCCGGACAAATCCCTGCCCTTCCCGAGCTCTTGGATCTGCTCCCAGAATCCAGAACCCATGGAATGAAATCCCAGAACATTCTGGGATCCCCCAGGACCATCCACACCCAGGAATTCCCACAGCAGCTCCCTGGCTCCATCCCGGAATTCCCGGTGTTCCTTTGGGATCACCATCCTGCCCCCCAACACTCCTAGAAATTCCCAGGGTTGTTTCCCATCCCAATAATTCCCAGATGGAGCCAGAGCCTGGAGCAGCTGATGGGAATCCAGGAATTCTGGATCATGGGAATCAAAAGTGAGTCCCAAATTCCTCCCTGAATTCCCAGCCCATCCCATTCCTCCCTTCCCACATCCATGAGCTCCCAAAACTCTTATTCCTTGTTTGCCACAATTCCAAAAATTCCTGATCTTGGGAATTCAAGCCATTCCCCAAAAACACCACAAGCCCAAAAATCTACACATCCTGAAAGTGGTGTGTCCCAAAAATGGAAACATCCCAAAAGCCGGCGCATCCCGAAAACCAGCACATCCCAAAAACTGGCACATGCCAAACATCAATACTTCCCAAAAATTGGTGCATCCTGAAACTGGCACATCCCAAAAATCGACACATCCTAAAAAATTGACATATCCCAAAAATCAACGCATCCCAAAAGCAACACATTCAAAAAATCTGTGCATCCTAAAAGTTACGAATCCCAAAAACCAGTGTATCCCAAAAACTGGCGCATCCTGAAAACAATGGCTCATCCTGAAAGAAACGGAAGCATCCCAAAAACCATCGCATCCCAAAAATCAACACATCCCAACACCAACACATCCCAAAAATCAGTGCATCCTGAAGCTGACGCATCCCAAAAACTGGCACATCCCAAACATCAACACATCCCAAAAATCAGCACATCCTGAAATTGGCGCATCCCAAAACCAGGTGTATCCCAAAAAGTGGCGCATCCCAAAAATGGAAACATCCCAAAAAACTGACATATCCCAAAAATCACTGCATCCCAAAAATCATTGCATTCCAATGCCAACACATCCCAAAAGTCGGCACATCCAGAAATTGGCGCATCCTGAAGATTGGCTCATCCCAAAAAACAGCACATCCCAAAAAACCAGAGCTTCCTACCTGGAATTTTCCACCCCTGCCACTCCCACATTCCCTCCCCCATTCCCTCTCTTCGCTGGGGCCGCTCCAGCCCACCCTGAATCCCTGGAATCCCTGAAATCCCATAAACCAGCACATCCCAAAAGATGGCAGATCCCAAACATCAACACATCCCAAAAATCAGCACATCCTGAAATTGGTGCATCCCAAAACCCGATATATCCCAAAAATCAGCACATTCCAAAAACTGGGGCATTCCAAAAAATGCCCAAACATCAACACATCCCAAAAATCAGCACATCCTGAAATCAGTGCATCCCAAAACCCGACGCATCCCAAAAATCAGCACATCCCAAAAACTGGGGCATTCCAAAAAATGGACGCATCCCAAAAATCATTGCATCCCAACATCAACACATCCCAAAAATTGGCACATCCCGAAGTTGGCACATCCCAAAAATCGGCTCATTCCAAAAACCAGCACATCCTGAAACCGGCGCATCTCAAAAACCGGCGCATCCCAAAAATCAACACATCCCAAAAACTGGCACATCCTAAAAAAGGGACACATCCCAAAAGTCGGCGCATCCCGAAGATTGGCTCATCCCAAACACCAACACATCCCAAAAATTGGCGCATCCTGAAACTGGCGCATCCCAAAACCATTCACATCCCAAAAATTGTTGCATCCCAAAAACCGGCACGTCCCAACCTTCCCACCCTGGAATTTTCCACCCCTGCCCCTCCCTCTCCTCACTGGGGCCGCTCTGGCCCATCCCGAGCCCCCGGAATCGCGGAATTCCCGGGAATTGCGGCTCACCCTTTTTGCGGGATCCCTCCTCGGAGTCGGGCTTGCGGCTGACGGACACAACTTTCATCAGGAGGTGATTCCCGCCCTGCCGGATCAGCGCCACCACCTGCTTGTGCCCCACCTTCACCACGTTCACTCCGTTCACCTGCGTTCCCAAAAAAAAAAAAAATAAACATGGATCAGAATTCCCAGTGGGGGAAAAAAAAATACTGAAGTAGTCCGCAAAAATCCTGTTTTTCCTGGGATTTTTCCCCTGGCTTTTCCTGGTTTTTTGTGGTGTTTGGGAGTCATCGCCCAGTGATGGCGAGGAGGAGATGGGAATTGCCAATTCCTGCTGGGAGATTCCCAAAAAAATGGGGTTTTCCCGGGTTTTTTGGAGTGTCCGGTCATTGAATGTTCGGAATGGAGAGAATTCCCTGGAAAACCGTTCTATGAATTCCAGTAAATCCCATGGGAACTTGCCCATGGAATGGGGTCGACTTGGGGAGGGGGGAAAGATCCAAGCCAGGATCCTCGGGAGGGTTTTGGGATCCGGAGAATCCTGGATAATCCCAAATTCTGTGGAATGGCAATCCCTGGATTTCTGCTCTTTGCTCTTGGTGAAGGTTCATCCCAAGATTCCTGGAGTTCTTCCCAACGCTCCGCGTTTATCCCATGGATCCATCCCGAGGGATGGCCCTGAGCCCATTCCGGCTCCTTTGCTCTGGGAAACGTCGGATCTGCCAATGATCCCACACAAGGATTCCTGGGAATCCAAAGGATGAACCTTCACCAAGAGCAAAGAGCAGAAATCCAGGGATTGCCATTCCACAGAATTTGGGATTATCCAGGATTCTCCGGATCCCAAAACCCTCCCGAGGATCCTGGCTTGGATCTTTCCCCCCTCCCCAAGTCGACCCCATTCCATGGGCAAGTTCCCATGGGATTTACTGGAATTCATAGAACGGTTTTCCAGGGAATTCTCTCCATGTACAACCAGCGACTTCCAAACTGCTGGAATTCCACACCCACATTCCAGAGCCAAGAATTCCTGGATCCTCACCCCTTTTCCCACTTCCTGAATCATTCCCAGCTCCCATCCCAATCCCGCTGGATCTATCTGCCATCCGGGATCCACTTGGGAATTTCCGGGAGCTCAGGAATTTCGTCCTTCCGGGATCTGCCACATCCAACCAAAAAAAACTGGGAGAAATCCAGAAATTTATGGGAGAATTCCCTTTTCCCGAGGGAATTCCCAAGCCTGGAACCTCCATTCCCTGCCAGGCAGGGTTCGCTGGAATGGGAAATTCCCGAGGTTCTCCCGTCAGCATTTCCCAGGTTGGGAATGAAATCCTGGAATCCAGGAATCCCAGAGGCTGGGAAATCCCACTGGGAACATTCCCAGCACTGCCATTCCCACCCCTGATCCATGGATTTGAAATCCCTTGGGAATGGTGATTCCCACTGCCCCGCTCAGCCCATTCCAATCCTTCCCAACCTTTTCCACTAAGGATTTTTCCCAAATATCCCATTCCTGGCTTAGCTTGAGGCCGTTCCCTCTCATCCTGTCCTTTTTCCCTGGGATCAGATCCTGATTTCCACCCGGATCCAGCCAGGGAATTGCTGGGAATTGTCTCCCTCTCCTAATTGTCTTTATTTCCACCTGAATCCCACAGTTTTGAAGGAATTCCAACAAAACCCTCGGGATAACCTGAGCCTGACCTCCACCTCCATGGAATTCCTTCGGATTTCAATCCTGGAATTCCCTGTGCTCCCAGTTCATCCCTGCCTTGATTTCCCTCAATTCCCCCCCTCCGGAAAACTGGGAGAGCCCAACACTCATCCCGAGCCTCCGGAATTCCAGGGCTGAGCAGCATTCCCAGACCCCCCCTCCCGCAGATCTCCGGGATCCGCTCTCCCAGCCCGGTAATTTGGGAATGGATATTTTTAGGAATTCCTCTCTCCTTGGTTACTGGGAAACTTTGTGTTCCGAGACATCTCCTGGAGAAATCCGAGCTCCGCATTCGTCCCCAACTCGGAGCAGAACATTCCAGCTTTTTTTCCCCGCACCAGAATATCCCAAATTTTGAGCATTTCCATTAAAAAAATGGAGCTGGGTCAGCCTCTTCCCTATTTTTTTTTCCCCCTCCAGCTCCCGATGCTCCCAAATTCCCAATGATCCGAAATCCCGGCCTTTGATATTTCCTCGGATCCTTTTTATCAACCTCCCACGCTCCGGAGCCGGAATTATCCGCATTTCCTGCTTTTTTTGCTTCCTGACCTTTCCAGCAGGGAGAGGATCCGGGAATGTTTCAGCGCTCCCTCATTCCCACAATTCCAGAGGGGGAATTTTTGGTCCCAGAGGATTTCTTCCCCCCACCCTGGATTTTTTCGGTCCGTGTCCTTCAAAAAACTCTGGAATTTTGTTCACTGGGATCATGGAATGGTTGGGATTGGATTGTCCCATTCCCACCACTGCCCAGAGCAGGATTTTTCCTCATTCTCAAAGAAAATCATGGAATTGTGGAGGTTGGAAAAGCCCTCAGAGGCCGGAAAAACCCACATTCCCAAATCCAGGTTTTTTGAACATTCCCAAGGATTTGACTCCACCACTGCTCCTTCCAAAGCTTCCCAACCATTTCCATGGAGCAACATTCCCAAATATCCCATCCAAACCTCCCTAAGGAATGCTGGGATCCCACCAGGAGCTGTCATTCCAGTTTTTCCTTAAAAAAACCCTCAGGATAACAATACAATCCAGCCCTTAATTCTGGAAATATCCACGGATTTCCAGCCATGTCTGTATCCCAGATTCTGGGAATTCCCACCCGGATCCTCAAGGAATCATGGAATTCTCATGGAAGTGGTCAAAGTTTCCTCATGGAAAAAATTCCAGGATTTAAAACCTCCCAGGATGGTGGGGGAGACAAAAGGCTGGAAATCCTGGATTTTCCTCTGGAATTCCAGTGGGATTTTCCCAATCCCACCCCCGGGGAGGTCGGATCTTGGCAATTCCCCAGCCTGGCACCAGGAATTTCTTCATGGAGCCATTCCCGGAATGTGGTTCATGGGATCATGGAGTTGTTGGAGGTTGGAAAAGCCCTCGGAGATCAAATCCCAGAATTCCCAGCTCTGCCAGGGCCACCCTGGATCCAGGGCCTCCAAACTCACTGGGATTTGATTCCCTCCAGGAGGAATTTTCCCAAATTCCAGCCTAAATTGTGGCTATTCCAGAGGCTGCTCCAGATTTTTCGGGAGGAATTCCGACTGGAATTCAGGGCTGGAACTGGCACCTAGGGCAGCTCGGGAGAGCTCCGGGAGTGACCCAATTCCCAAATGGAATGTGGGGACTCTGGATCCCTCCGGATCCACACCTGGAGAATTCCAGGAACTCCTGATCCACACCTGGAGGACTCTGGATCCTCCTGACCTGGAAAACTTCTGGAAGATCCTGATCCACACGCTGGGATGCTGGATCCCTCTGGATCCACACCTGGAAAACTCCTGAAAGCTCCAACACCTGGAGGACTCTGGGTCCGTCTGGATCCCCACCTGGAGAATTCCAGACCCTCCTGATCCCAGCCTGGAGAGCTCCTGGCACTTCCATCACCCAGAGGACTCTGGATCCCTCTGGATCCCTCTGGATCCACACCTGGAGGACTTCTGGAAGTTTGGAATCCACAGGAATTTCCCCATGGAAAGAAGGTCAGGCCTTGGCAGGGGATGCCCAGGGAGCATTGGAGTGCCCATCCCTGGAGGTGTCCAAGGAATTCCCGGAATTCCACTCAGTGCTCAGGGCTGGGGACCAGGCCCAGCTTGGACTTGGTGTCCTTGGAATTCTTTTCCAAGTCTAGGGATCCTGGGATTCTGAGGAGAAGCACACAGGAACAGCTCCAGGATTTTGGGAAGCCTCTCCCGGGCACAGGACATTCCCGGTGTCACAGTGGCCCCAAAAGGAAGTTCAGGGAATATGCGAGGCTGGAGCTGGGAAATTATCCATGGAAAAGGCAGAGAGGAGGAAAATACGGAAATTGGATTCCAAGGACAAAATGAGCTCCCAGCGCTTGGAGGGAAAGGGACAATTCCCAGTGGGGAAGAAAGAGCTCAGGGAATTCCCAAAACAGCTCCTGAATCCACTGGAATGAATCCAGAGGAGGCCCTGGATCTGCTCCAAGGATGGAGCCCCTCTGGAGCCAGGCTAGGAAAACTGGGAATGTTCTCCTGGAGAAGGGAAGGATGCAGGGAGAGCTTCCAGCACATTCCAGGGACTGAAGGGGCTCCAGGAGAGCTGCAGAGGGACTGGGGACAAGGGATGGACAGGACACAGGGAATGGCTCCCAGTGCCAGAGGGCAGCCATGGATGGGATCTTGGCCATGAGGAATTCCTGGCTGGGCTGGAATTGCCAGAGCAGCTGGGGCTGCCCCTGCACCCCTGGAATGTCCAAGGAAAGGTTGGAGCAGCCTGGGATCTCGGGAGGTGTCCAAGGGTTGGAAGTGGATGGCTTTGAGGTTCTTCGAACCCAAACCACACCAGGATTGGGGAATTGTGGAATCCTTGCCCATGGAATGCCGGCAGTGCCTCGGGAAGGGCCCCCGAGCCCCCCTGGGCTGGGCAGGGGCTGCCAGGGATTCGTGCAGGGAGAGCCCCGGAAAAGTGGGATCAGCCCCGGGCTGGGGCCAGGGCAGCTCTGCTGGGATCGGGGCAGGGATTGGGAATGTCCTTCTGGCTCTGCCCAGCTCCTGCCAGGAGCCAGCGGGGATCGGGATCTGCTCCAGGGAATGAGCCCCGGGAAAAGAGGGAGCGGCCTCAGCCTGGCCCAGGGCAGGTTTGGATTGGATTTTTGGGAATTTCTCCACGGAAAGGGGTCTCCAGCCACCCCAAACCCCTCCAGGCTTTGTTTTCCTCCTCCTCCTGTCAGGACAAGCAGGAGTGGGAATGTCCCAGGTCTCCTCCCTGCTTTCCATGGAGACAGAGCCTGAAATCCTCAGTGCAGAGAAAATCGGGATCAGATTCCCACCCAAAGCGCATCCAGCAGCACAAAATGCCAGAGATTCATCCCAAATGGAATCCTGGAATGGTTTGTTGGGAAGGACCCTCAAAGCTCATTCCATGGACACTTCCCACCGTGCCAGGCTGCTCCAGCCCCAGTGTCCAGCCTGGCCTTGGACATTCCAGGGATGCAGGGGCAGCCCCAGCTGCTCTGGCAATTCCAGCCCAGCCAGGAATTCCTCATGGCCAAGATCCCATCCATGGCTGCCCTCTGGCACTGGGAGCCATTCCCTGTGTCCTGTCCATCCCTTGTCCCCAGTCCCTCTGCAGCTCTCCTGGAGCCCCTTTGGGCATTGGAATGTGCTGGAAGCTCTCCCTGGAGCCTTCCCTTCTCCAGGGGAACATTTCCAGCTCTCCCAGTCTAGCAGGATCCATCCCAATCCCAACACTCCACGCATTCCATTGGAATCCAACATTCCATGATTCCTTTCCAACCAAAGCAGTGCCTGGATCCAGCCCCTGGACCATTCCTTGGATTTCCCACTGGACAACCTTTTTTCCACCTTTCCAACCTCCAGCCCTATCCTGTTCCCACCAATCCCATGGGAACATCCCAAGTTCCTCCTCCAGCCAGGAAAATCCCTAAAGCAACAACAAATCCAGGAATACCCTGAAATCCTGGTGTGTTCTCCACGGGATGGAGCAGCCACAATTCCAAGGGGATTCACCAGCACCGGGGGACTTTGGATCCGTCTGGATCCACACCTGGAGAACTCCAGAGCCTCCTGATCCACACCTGGAGAACACCGGGATCCCTCCGGATCCACACCCAAAAAACCTCTGGAAGTTCCATGACCTGGAGGACTCCGTATCCTCCTGACCCATACCTGGGAGAATTCCAAAACCCCTGGGCAATTCCTGAAATTCCCGGGGAAGGAGTGGAATTCCAGGAGGAGCTCACCTCGATCAGAAAGTCCCCCGTGCGCAATCCCGCTCTCCAGGCGACTCCTTCCACATCCACAGATTCCAGGTACTGCAATGCTGGGAATGCCGGCGTGGGCGTGAACTCCTCGATCGGGGTCTCGGCTGGAAAACACAATGGAAAGGGGAATTGAGGGATTTCCAAGGAAATTCCATAAGGGAAGGGTCAGCCTGTCCACAGCATTCCTAAAATCATGGAATTACGGAGCTGGAAAAGCCTCAGAGCGCAACTGTTCCCAGCAGTGCCGAGGCCACCCCTGATCTGTGTCCCCGAGTGCCACATCCATGGATTCATGGATTTGAATCCCACCCCTTGTCCTGTCCCTGTTCCCATCTCAGTGATGGAATCCAAGGTGGAACCAGTATTGGAATCAATGATGGAATCAATCATGGAAATAATGAAGGAATCCAAGATGGAATCAATAATGGAACTAACGAGGGAATCCAAGGTGGAATCAATGAAGGAATCAATGGAAGAATCCAAGACAAGAATCAACAATGGAACTAATGATAGAAACAATGACGGAATCAATAATGGAATCAATGATGGAATCCAAGATGGAATCAATGAAGGAATCAATGAAAGAATCCAAGACGGAATCCATAATGGAACTAATGATGGAACCAATAATGGAACTAATAATGGAATCAATAAAGGAATCAATAAAGGAACCAAAGAAGGAATCAATGATGGAATCCAAGATGGAATAAATAATGGACACAGTCATATAACTAATAATGGAATCAATGATGGAATCCAAGATGGAATCCAAGATGGAATCCAAGATGGAGCCAATAATAAACTCAGTCATGGAATCAATGATGGAGTCATGGAGTCATTTGGGTTGGAAAATTCCTTGGAGAACGTAAAACCCAACCGTTCCCAGCACTGCCAAGGCCACCCCCCATCCCTGTCCCCAAGTGCCACATCCGCATGGATTTGAATCCCACAGGGAATGGGGATTTCACCCCTGTGCCAGGGCTCAAAAAACCTTTCCAGGTTTTTTCCTGGAAAGGAATTTTCCCATTATCCAACCTGGATACAGCCTGAAGTTGTGTCCCCTTATCCTGTCCCTGTTCCCACCTCAGTGATGGAATCCGTGATGGAATCAATGATGGAGTTAATGAAGGAATCCAAGATGGAATCCAAGATGGAATCAATAATGGAACTAATAATGGAATCAGTCATGGAATCAAAGATGGAATCAATGAAGGAATCCAAGAAGAAATCCAAGATGGAATCCAAGATGGAGTCATGGAGTCATTTGGGTTGGAAAATCCCATCAGATCCAACCATTCTCAGTGCTCCCAAAGCCCCCCCGTCCCACATTCCTGAGCACAGCATCCTCATGTTCTTTGGACGCTTCCAGGGATGGGGACTCCATGAATTCCCTGAAAAAATCCACCAGGATGGAGCAATCTGGGACAGCGGGAGGTGTTACTTGGAGCAGAGGCACATCCAGGAATTCCCTGGACACTCAGGGATGGGACTCCAAAGCTCCCTGGGCAGCCCCTGCCAAGGCCTGAGCCCTTTCCATGGAAAACCATCCCAAATGTGGGAGCTGGGCCTGCCCTGGGCCAGGCTGAGGCCGCTCCCTCTTTTCCCAGGGCTCATTCCCTGGAGCAGATCCCGATCCCCGCTGGCTCCTGGCAGGAGCTGGGCAGAGCCAGAAGGACATTCCCGATCCCTGCCCCGATCCCAGCAGAGCTGCCCTGGCCCCAGCCCGGGGCTGATCCCACTTTTCTGGGCTCTCCCTGCACGGATCCCTGGCAGCCCCTGCCCAGCCCAGGGGGGCTCGGGGGCCCTTCCCGAGGCACTGCTGGCATTCCATGGGCAAGGATTCCACAATTCCCCAATCCTGGTGGGTCCCGCCTGGGAAGGACCTCCCAGCCCATCCCGAGGATCCCCGGGATCCAGGAGATCCCACGGGCACAGCACAGGAAGTTTTCCAAGCGTTTCCATTCCCAGGACCTGTGAATTCCACCCAGGTCGATCCCAACCCTTCAGCTCCTGGAATGGATTCCAAGGATCCACCCAGACCCGCCAAAGCCCCAAAAAAACGGGAGAAATTCCCGCTGGGACAATCCAGCCTGAGGAAAATCCATCCATTCAATCCTTCCTGCCCTCCTTATCCCAAGTTTTCCCTTTTCCCTCTCACTTCCAGCCAAGTCCTTCCCCCGGAACCGCGGGGTCTCTTCATTCCCAAATCCGCATGGGGCGGATCAGGAGCCAGGAGAAATTCTCATCCCTACAAATTATCCCAATAAATGGATTTTTAGGAGAGGACGGAGCCCAGATCCCCGAGGTGACCCCGGTGGCCTCTCCTTTGACCTCCTTCCAGCAACATTCCCAACGTTCCTCTCCCTTCCCGCCAAATCCAGGCCTCTGATTCCACCCAGATCCAAGACTTCTCCTCCTCTCTCCGTTTTTTCTCCCGCATTTTAGGCGGGATTTTTCCACTCCGGCACGGATCACACCCAGGGAACCTTTCCCTGCCACCCCTCCATGTGCTGAAGCTTCTCAGCTGCTTCCCACCAACGGCTTTCCACGATTTCTGCCTTTCCTGGGAGAAGTGGCAAACGCTTGACAGCTCATCCCTATTTTTAGGCATTCCGATGGAACGTTGGAGCGCTCTCCAAATCCTCCAGGATCCTTCCAGGATTCCATCTCCTGCTATCCCAGGCTGCTCCAGGTGTCCGACCTGGCCTTGGACACTTCCAGGGATCCAGGGGCAGCCATGGATTCTCTGGGATAAATTTCACGGAGCGAATCCCACATTCCCATGGATCCCATCGCATCCCATGCCCATCCATCCCCTGAGTTATCCATGTGTCATTCCAGGCACTTTTCCAGCTTTTTCCGTGGGCTGGGAGCCACCAGCCCACGGCGGGTGCACGTCGTGATCCAGGATTTGTGAAGCGCTGCCGGAGCCTGAAGGATTTGGCAAACGGGAAAATGCTCAGGAACTGGGAATTGTCTCCCTATGGAGTAATTCTGGGAGCAGAATTTTATCCAGGAGGGGTCAAAGGGACACAGGGACAATTCTCACGATCCCAGATTGCTCCAACCTTTCCTTGGGCATTCCAGGGGTGCAGGGGCAGCCCCAGCTGCTCTGGCAATTCCAGCCCAGCCAGGAATTCCTCATGGCCAAGATCCCATCCATGGCTGCCCTCTGGCACTGGGAGCCATTCCCTGTGTCCTGTCCATCCCTTGTCCCCAGTCCCTCTGCAGCTCTCCTGGAGCCCCTTCAGGCCCTGGAATGTGCTGGAAGCTCTCCCTGCATCCTTCCCTTCTCCAGGAGAACATTCCCAGTTTTCCAGAGGGAAGCTGATCCAGTCCTCTGGATTTGCTCCAGGATTTCCAGGTCCTCCTGGTGTCAGGAGCACTGGAGCTCCCCCTGGAATGGTTTGGGTGGGAAGGGACCCAAATCCCGCCCAATTCCAACCCTTGGACACTTCCCACTATCCCGGGCTGCTCCAAGCCCTGTCCTGGCCTTGGGAATTTTTATCCCAGGTTTTCCAACCCCTGGGGATGGGGAAGGAAGCGGAGAAGGACATCGTTGCTCCCAGCAAATCCTGGGAATCCTGATCCATCTCTCCCAGCTCAGACATCCCCAAAACCAGTTTGGAACCAAACCATCTCAACCCAATCCAGGGAATGCTCCAGCTGCGGAAATCATGGAAAATCCATCCCTAAGTGCCCTCCCATGGAGGAAATCCAATGGGAAGAGTCTCCCAACCAATGGGAGAACCAAACCAAAAAACTGGGAATTAAATCCAGGAAGTTCCCACTGGGAATGAGGGGAATTCCCTGACCAGGAGGTTCAGCCTTTCCCACCAAAACTCCGGACTCGAAATTCCGGGAAGCGCCATTGGAACCCCTGGTTGGGAAATTGGGAATTCCTGGGCTTAAATTCCCACAATTCCCAGCTGGAATTCCAGAGCCAGCTGCGGGAGAAGCCCTGGCAGAGCTGGGTCACCAGGAAGGATTGGGAGCACCAAAATCCATCCGGGAGGGACAAAATCCATCCGGGAGGGAACCAAATCCCAACCTGGGGACACCAAATCCCATTCAGGGGAACACAATTCCATCCTGGAAGCACTAAATCCCATCCTGGGGACACCAAATCCATCTTGGAGAACCAAATCCCACCCTGGGATTGGGAAATGTCAAAATCCATCCTGAGAAACCAAATCCCATCCTGGAGACACCAAATCCCATCCAGAAGGACAAAATCCCGTCCTGGAGGCACCAATTCCCATCCTGATCATCCCTGGAGTGGTCAGGCAGCTGGAGCAGATCCCCATCCCACGGATCCCAGGAAGTTCCAAACCCAGGGAATTCCCAAAGGATCCTCCAATCCTCAGTGAATCCCGGCAAGCTCCGAGCTCATGGAATTCCCAAAGGATCCATTGATTCCACAGATCCTGGCACGTTTTGAGCTCAGGGAATTCCCACCTGGAATATCCAACCCCCAAGCCCATCTTGAGGCCGTTCCTCTCCTCCTTTCCCTTGGGATTGGCTCCTTCAGAAGATCCACAGGAAGGAATAATCTTGGGAATTTTGGGAACGACCCGGTTCTCTCCAAGCAAACCAAGGAAAGCTCATCCCATCCAGCAAAAACTTGGATTTGTTCCCTTAATTTGGATTTTGGGACACATCCCTGTTATCCCCAAAATCATGGAATGGGTTGGGTGGGAAGGGCCCTCAAAGCTCATCCCATTCCAGGATGGAATTCCATGATCCTAGGCTGCTCCAACCTGGCCCTGGGCAATTCCAGGGAGAGCCACAGATTCCCTGGGAATTCCCAAGGGATTGGATGTGGGGCAAGCCCAGCTCTGAGAGCTGCAGGGACCGGGATAAATGGGAATAACTCGGATCCCTGGGATGGAACGGGATAGGGTGTTCCCCTTGGGAATTGGGGAGTGCCGGAGCTGGGATGGGCTGGGAAGGACCCCAGGGTGGGCAGAGCCTTTTCCCTGGAAGTGCTCCCATGGAATGGGAAAAATTCCAGGGAGGAATTTGCAGCAGGAAGAGCAAATTCCTTTGAGGATCATCCCAAAATCCGCCTCCCTCCCTCTGCCCGGGATGAAGCTCCAGCCCTGCCTTTTCCAGCCCCTTTTCCCTCTTTTCCCCACAGGCCTGGAGTGGTTTTCCAGGAAAAACCAAAGGGGGCAGTGGTGACATGGATGGCGCCAATTCCCAATCTAAAATCCATGGAATCCCAGCCCAAAATCCATGGAATAGCGGGATGAGGGGCTGGGAAATGGGGAGGATTCCAAGCCACTTCCCTAACTTGGGAATGCTGCTTAGAGGGAGCATTCCCAGATTCTGGATCTTCCATGCCAGGACCCTTCTGCATCTGTGCGCTTCCTGTGTCCCACAGAATTCCCAAATCCCACAGATTTCCCAAATCCCACAGATTTCCCAAATCCCACAGAGCCACACCCCTGCTCCGAGCGCTTCCCTCAGCCTCAGAACACGAAGGGAAACTGGGAATGGCAGGAGAGTCAGGAAGGAAAAAAAAAAGGGGGAAAAAACCAGGGAATTGGATTAAATTTCCTAGTTTTCCCGACACAAAAACTGTGGGATTGATCCTGGAAAAAAAACCCCATGGATGCCATTTTGGGCCCCGAAGTTTCACTTGGTGCTCCAGGGATGGAAAGTCCATAGGGAATGGGAGGAAAATTCCCACTGGGATGCAAACCTTGGGAGAAAGGACAGAAGGACATAAATCCAGGAGTTCTCCTGGAAAATCCCATTCCAGGCTGGATCTGCAGCTCTTCCCAGCTTTCCTCCCACGTGGAAAACGGCTCCGCTGTCCCTCTGCTCCTGGGAATGCTGGGGGTGGAGAGGTCTCTCCATCCCAAGCTTCTCCCGCCTCCTCTTCCCTAAATCCACAGGAACATTCCCAAGTCCCCAGGGCTTTTTTTTTTTTTTTTTTTTTTTTTCAGCAAAAATGTGGAATTCTGGCCAAAGGAGCCATGGGAAACTCCCAGGAAAGGTCCTGGACCTGGGAGAACCCCGGGATGAGCCGGGAGTGAGCTCCGGGGTGGGAGCAGCAGGAAAAGCTCTCCCGGTTTTAACCAGGGATCCCAAAAGCCCCCAGCTCTCCCCGGCCAAAATCCAGGGAAAAGCTCTGAGCATTCCAACCCCAAAAAGCCACGGATGGAGCTGGGAAGGGGCTGCTCATTCCCACAGGGAAAAGGAGGGAAAATTCCCAAAAATTCCAAGCAGCACCCACACCAAAACCCCCAGAAAGTGGGAAAGGAGAAGAGGGAATGAGGGAAGGAAATCCCTTTGGAACCCCCCAGAATTGTTGGGAATGGGGCTCCAGAGCTGGGCAGGGGCTGTTCATCCCTCTGGGAAGCAAAGTGACAGTTCCCAAAAATTCCAGGCAGCATCCACCGAAAACCTCCCAAAAATTCTGAGATGGCCACAATGGCAGCAGGACACTGCACAGAACTGGAGAAATCTGGGGAGGAAAATCCCCTTGGAGCCCCCCCCCCCCCCCCGGGCCCCCCCCCCCCCCCCGGATAACTGGGAATGAGAATCCCGAGCTGTTCATTCCCTGGGGGAAAAGAAGTGAAAATTCCCAAAAATTCCAAGGCACCACCAGCACCAAAACCCCAAAAATTCTGAAATAGCCACAACGGCACCAGGACATGGCACAGAACCGGAGAGAACCGGAGAAATCCAGGGAGGAAAATCCCCCTGGAGCCCCCCAGAATTACTGGGAATGAGGATCCTGAGCTGTTCATCCCTCAGGGAAAAGGAGTGACAATTCCCAAAAATTCCAAGGCACCACCAGCACCAAACCCCCCCAAAACCCCAAACCCACAAGCCCAGACCACGACACCGAATGAGCCAGGGAGGAAAATCCCTTTGGAGCCTGGGAATGAGAATCCCAGGAATGAGAATCCTGAGCCGTTCATCCCTCAGGGAAAAGCAGCGACAATTCCCAAAAATTCCAAGCCACCACGAGCAGCACCAGCCCAAAATTCCGAGAGAGCCACGATGGCAGCAGGACACGGCACTGAGCCAGAGAAATCCAGGGAGGAAAATCCCCTTGGAGCTCCCCAGGATTGCTGGGAATGAGGCTCCGGAGCCATTCATTCTCCCAGGGAAAAGGAGCAAAAATTCCCAAAAAATTCCAAGCCACCACGAGCAGCACCAGCACCAAAACCCCCAAAATTCCGAGAGAGCCACGATGGTCCAAGGCCACGGCACAGCACCGGAGAAATCCGGGGAGGAAAATCCCCTTGGAGCCCTCCAGAATTACTGGGAATGAGGATCCCAAGCCGAGCAAGGGTTGTTCATTCCCTGAGGGAAAAGGAGTGAAAATTCCCAAAAATTCCAAGGCACCACCAGCACCAAACCCCCCCAAAACCCCAAACCCCAGACCACGACACCAAATGAGCCAGGGAGGAAAATCCCTTTGGAGCCTGGGAATGAGAATCCCGGGAATGAGAACCCTGAGCCGTTCATTCTCCAAGGGAAAAGCAGCGACAATTCCCAAAAATTCCAAGCCAGCACCAGCACCAGAAGCCCCAAAATTCCGAGAGAGCCACGATGGACACGGCACAGAACCGGAGAAATCCGGGGAGGAAAATCCCCTTGGAGCCCCCCAGGATTGCTGGGAATGGGGCTCTGGAGCTGAGCAAGGGCTGTTCATTCCCTCAGGGAAGCGAACTGAAGATTCCCAAAAATTCCAAGGCGCCACGAGCAGCACCAGCACCAAAACCCCCCAGAACTCCCAACCCACAACCCCAGACCACGGCACCGAAGCGAGCCAGGGAAGAAAATCCCTTTGGAGCCCCGCAGGATTAGCGGGAATGAGAACCCCGGAACCATTCATTCCCGGAGGGAAACGGAGCGAAAATTCCCAAAAATTCCAAGGCACCACCAGCGCCAAAACCCCCCCCCCCCAACCCCCAAACCTCACTCCACGCCATCACCCCAACCCGATCCCCCCCCAGCCCTTTCCCCAGCGCTGCACAACCACGCCGCTTCCCGGGGGAGAAAAAAACCGTGAAAAAAACTGGAAAAAAAAAACGGGAAAAAAAAAAATTCCTAGGAAAAACGGCTGGAAAAGCGGATCCGGGCTTACCTTTGGCCCCGCGCAGGACGAAGCCGAAGCCCTCATGCTCCCGCTTCTGCAGCACGGCCGTCTTCTCCTCGATGATGTAGTCACTGGGCAGGAAAGAGCACAAGAGAATGATGCCAGGGTTAGAGCGCAGCACCATCGCTGCCAGCGCCGTGGCCTCTGTCACCAGCCGGGGGTGGCCCTGTCACCAGCCGCGGGTGGCCTTTGTCACCAGCCAGGGGTGGCCTTTGTCACTCTTCGCATCCAGCCTTTCATCTCCGCAGGGATCGTTGCTTCCCCTCCCTTTCTTTCTCTTTCTTTCTTTCTCTCTCTTTTTTTTTTTTTTTTTTTTCGGCCTGGGTTTTTTTTTTTTTTTTCCTCTCTCCTGGATTTTTCTTTCCTGGTTTTTATATTTCTCTCCCCGGATTTTTTTTTTTGCGCCCAAAGTCACACCAAAAAGACGGAAGCGACTTTTGCCTCGGCGTGGAGGAGGAGGAGGAAAAGGAGGAAAAGGAGGAGGAGGGAATTAAATAGAAAAAAGAAATCGTGGATGTCCCTGCTGCCCACCGGGCCCCTCGCAGTCACCTGCAGAGGAATGCAGGGATACGGAGCCCTGGCAGGAATGCAGGGATACGGAGCCCACGCAGGAATTTCGGGAATTTCGGGATCCGGAGCTTTGCCCGTTAAGCGCGGAGCCCCATCGGGAATCGTCTCTTCCCGCACTCGCCGAGCGCGTCTCCCGCGGGAATAAAAACCGGGATTCTTGGATGGAAGCGGCGCTGGCCGGGCAGGAGCGGGGCAGAGTTTAAATCCTCATCCCGGCGGATTTGATCCCCAAAATTCCCCCCCTCGGGCGTTGCTAAGTGACGGACTGCCGGGAGCGGGGGGGGAAGAGCATCCTTGGGAAAAGCCGGGAATGATCCAGCGGCGGATGGAGGGATGGAGAGAGGGAGGGGAGCCCCCTCCCCAAAGGGGCTCTAGGAGCGGCGGGAGGGGGAGGCGGCCGCAGGTCCCTCCCAGCGGAGCCGCAGGGCTGACATCAGAGCTGGGATAATCCGGGAGCGCCGGGAAGGAGCTTGGGAAGGAGCCGGGAAGTGGGAGCCAGAGCGGGAGGGGAGAGGAGGGAGCGAGGGGAGGGATGGGAACAATGGGAGGGATGCGGAGGGATGGAGGGATGGAGAAGGTTTGGGAATACTGGAGAGGGATGGGGAGGGATGGGAACAATGGGAGTGACGGAGAGGGGTGGGGAGGGATGGAGAAGGTTTGGGAATACTGGAGAGGGATGGGGAGGGATGAGGAGGGATGGAGAATGTTTGGGAATACTCGAGAGGGATGGGGAGGGATGGGAACAATGGGAGTGACAGAGAGGGGTGGGGAGGGATGGCAACAACGGGAGTGACGGAGAGGGATGGGGAGGGATGAGGAGGGATGGAGAATGTTTGGGAATACTCGAGAGGGATGGGGAGGGATGGGAACAATGGGAGTGACAGAGAGGGGTGGGGAGGGATGGCAACAACGGGAGTGACGGAGAGGGATGGGGAGGGATGAGGAGGGATGGAGAATGTTTGGGAATACTCGAGAGGGATGGGGAAGGATGGAGAAGGTTTGGGAATATTGGAGAGGGGTGGGGAGGGATGGCAACAATGGGAGTGACGGAGAGGGATGGGGAGGGATGAGGAGGGATGGAGAAGGTTTGGGAATATTGGAGAGAGGGATGGAGAAGGTTTGGGAATATTGGAGAGGGGTGGGGAGGGATGAGGAGGGATGGAGAAGGTTTGGGAATATTGGAGAGGGGTGGGGAGGGATGGGAACAATGGGAGGGATGGGGAAGGATAGGGGGACGGAAAAGGATTGGGAATATTGGAGAGGGATAAGGAGGGATGGGGAGGGATGAGGAGGGCGGGGAGGGATGGAGAGATGGGAACGGATGGGAACAATGGGAGGGATGCTGGGGAATGATTGGGAATATTGGAAAGAGGTGGGGAGGGATGGGAACAATGGGAGGGATTGGGAAGGATATGGGGATGGAAAAGGATTGGGAATATTGGGGAGGGATAAGGAGGGATGGGGAGGGATGAGGAGGGCAGGGAGGGATGGAGAGATGGGAACAATGGGAGGGATGTTGGGGAATGATTGGGAATATTGGAAAGAGGTGGGGAGGGATGGGAACAATGGGAGGGATGAGGAGAGATGGAGAAGGACTGGGAATACTGGAGAGGGATGGGAGAGATGGGAAGGGACAGAAAAGGATTGGGAATATTGGAGAGGGATGGGGAACAATGGGAGGGATGGGAGATGAGGAGTGTTGGGAAGGGATAGGAAGAGATGGAAGCAACAGGGAATGATGGGAATGATGGGGAGGGATGGGAGGGATGGGAAGAGATGGAAGCACCAGGGAATGATGGGAACGATGGGGAGGGATGAGGAATGTTGGGAGGGGATGGGGAGAGATGGAAGTGACAGGGAACAATGGGAGCGATGGGGACGGATGGGAGTGACTGGGAAAAATGGGAATGTTGGGGAGGGATGGGGAATTATTGGGAATTATTGGGAATATTGGAGAGGGATGGGAGCGATGGGGAGGGATGGGAAGAATGGGAATGGCGGGGAGGTGTTGGGAGAGATGGGAGGAATGGGATCAGTGGGAGTGCTGGGAATGCTGGGAAGTGGTGGGGAATGTTGGGAGTGATGGGTGGGGAATGATTGGGAATATTGGAAAGAGATGGGGAGGGATGGGAACAATGGGAGGGATGAGGAGAGATAGAAAAGGATTGGGAATATTGGAGAGGGATGGGGAACAATGGGAGGGATGGGAGATGAGGAGTGTTGGGAAGGGATAGGAAGAGATGGAAGCAACAGGGAATGATGGGAATGATGGGAACGATGGGGAGGGATGGGAAGAGATGGAAGCACCAGGGAATGATGGGAACGATGGGGAGGGATGAGGAATGTTGGGAGGGGATGGGGAGAGATGGAAGTGACAGGGAACAATGGGAGCGATGGGGACGGATGGGAGTGACTGGGAAAAATGGGAATGTTGGGGAGGGATGGGGAATTATTGGGAATTATTGGGAATATTGGAGAGGGATGGGAGCGATGGGGGGGGATGGCAAGAATGGGAATGTTGGGGAGGTGTTGGGAGAGATGGGAGGAATGGGATCAGTGGGAGTGCTGGGAATGCTGGGAAGTGGTGGGGAATGTTGGGAGTGATGGGAATGATGGGGAGTGATGGGAAAAATGGAAACAACGGGAATGATGGGAAGCAATGGGAAGAGACTGGGAATGACGGGAATGACAGGGAACAACGGGAATGATGGGAAAAATAGGAATGACAGGAGGAGCTGGAAAACAATGGGAAGAGTTGGGAAGCGATGGGAAGAGATGGGAAATCATGGGAATGTTGGGAAGGGATTGATGGGAGGGGTGGGGAGCACTGGAACAGCTGGAATTGGCAGCAGGAATTCCCCATGGATCCATTCCCAACACACAGGAAGGGACTGGAATTCCACTGGTGAATGAGGGGCGGGGCTGGGCCAGCTCCTCTGGACGGAAAACCGCGGATCACCGGGAATACCGGGAGGGAATGGATCCCTGCTGGGAACACCGGGAATACCGGGAGGGAATGGATCCCTGCTGGGAACGCTGGGAATACCGGGAGGGAATGGATCCCTGCTGGGAAAACCTTGGATTTCCTGGATCACTGGGAGGGAATGGATTCCTGCCGGGAACACTTTGGGAATCCATTCCATAGGGAGACAATTCCTAATCCCGGAGTGTTTTCCCATTTGCCAAATCCTTCCGGCTCCAGCGGCGCTTCCCAAATCCTGGAATCACAACGTGCACCCGCTGTGGGCTGGTGGCTCCCTGCTCTTGGAATGGTGAGATGGGATTCATGGAATCACGGAAAAAGCTGGGAACGCTCCGGGCTGGAGCAGCGTCATTCCATGGAAACAGGAATGTGGAGGGAGGGAAGGAAAACTCTTCCTGGAAAGGTTTCTCTGGAATCCCACTGGGAGCATTCCCATGCCTCTGGAATTGTCCATGGGCAGCGGCTTTTGGAATCAGTTCCTGCTTTCAGGGAGTGTCAGGAATTCCGGGAATCTTGGAATGGTTTGGGTGGGAAGGGACTTCAAGCTCCTGGAATTCCATCCCATTCCATCATCCCAGGCTGCTCCAATCCGGCCTTGGAAGCTTCCAGGGATCCAGGGGAGGGAATGGATCCCTGCTGGGAACGCTGGGAATACTGGGAGGGAATGGATCCCTGCTGGGAAAACCTTGGATTTCCTGGATCACTGGGAGGGAATGGATTCCTGCCGGGAACACTTTGGGAATCCATTCCATAGGGAGACAATTCCTAATCCCGGAGTGTTTTCCCATTTGCCAAATCCTTCCGGCTCCAGCGGCGCTTCCCAAATCCTGGAATCACAACGTGCACCTGCTGTGGGCTGGTGGCTCCCTGCTCTTGGAATGGTGAGATGGGATTCATGGAATCATGGAAAAAGCTGGGAACGCTCTGGGCTGGAGCAGCGTCATTCCATGGAAACAGGAATGTGGAGGGAGGGAAGGAAAACTCTTCCTGGAAAGGTTTCTCTGGAATCCCACTGGGAGCATTCCCATGCCTCTGGAATTGTCCATGGGCAGCAGCTTTTGGAATCAGCTCCTGCTTTCAGTGAGTGTCAGGAAATCCGGGAATCTTGGAATGGTTTGGGTGGGAAGGGACTTCAAGCTTCTGGAATTCCATCCCATTCCATGATCCCAGGCTGCTCCAACCCAGCCTTGGAAGTTTCCAGGGATCCAGGGGAATCCATAATCCCATTCCTCGGACAAAACAGGTTGGAAAAGTCTCAGTTCCATGGAAAACTGGGAATTCTGGCCCGAGGACACTGGAGGGGCTCAGTGGAGCTGCTTTTCCCATTCCATGGGAAAGAGAGCAGGGCTAGATGGGATTTGGGAAGGAATTCCTGGCTGGAAGGTGGGGAGGGTCGGGGGTGGAATTCCAAGGGTCTGGAATTGGAATTGGACTGGATTTCAGCTCCATTCCCACCCAAACCATTCCAGGACTCTCCCATGGAATTTCCATCTCAGCAGTGCATTCCCAGCCCTGGAGGTGTCCAGGGAATTCCGGGAATTCCAGCTCTGGGTTGGGATGGGGCCCAGCTCGGCCTCGCTGACCTCGGAGGGCTTTTCCCACCTGAGGAATTCCATGGATTTCGGGATTTCTCCAGCAGCTTCAGCTGAGCTCTATTTTTCCTTGAGGAATCCAAAAAATTCCCAGGGGAGTGGAATCCCTCTCCAGCCACTCCAACATTCCAGCATTTTCCTGGGAAGCTCGGACACCTTCCAGTGGTTTTCCCATGGGAATAACCGAGCGGATCCACGAAAACTGATTTTACTTCCTGATTTCCCTCTTTTCTTTTAGAATCCCAGGATCTGGGATGGAAAAGGGATTCAGGATCATTCCATGGGCAGGGACAATTCCTGTTTCCCAGGTTGCTCCAGGATTTTTTCCAACCGGCCTGGAATTCCTCCAGGTGCCTCCTGGGTGGCTTTTCCGGCTGCTCCCCAAACTTTGGGAATGTGGGCGGAGCGTTACCTCAGCGGGATCGTCGTCACCGGGAATGTGGGCGGGATCCAGGTGTGGGATCCGAGCCCGGAGCCGTCACCGGAGCCTCGGGAAGCGTGGGAGCCGGGATGAATCACGGCTCCATTGATTCCCGCAGATTCCATGGATTCTAAAAGGAGCTGGAATTGCCGGGGGTGGTGCTGAGACCGACGCCCACCTTTAACTCCTGGCGTTCCGTAGGGACGGAGAATTCCAGGGATTCCAGCTCCTTTTCCAGGTTTTCCACTCAGCCTTGGGCACCAAAGGGTGGGAAGGTGGTGGCCTCCCCAGGAATTCCTTTTCCAATCCTTTTCCATGGGTGTTCCGTAGTTTTGCCTAATCCAAACCTGACCTTTAACTCCCAGCATTCCACAGGGACAGGGAAAACTCCAGGTCCCATTCCAAGTCCCATTCCTGGGATTCCAGCTCCTATTCCAGTTTTTCCACTTGGCCTCGGGCACCAAAGGAGAGGAGGATGGTGGCCTCTCCAGGAATTCCTTTTCCAATCTTTTTCCGTGTTTTTTTTTTTTTTTCCATAGTTCTCCTTGATCCAATGCCCACCTTTAACTCCCAGCATTCCACAGGGACAGGGAAAATTCCAGCTCCCATTCCCAACCCTATTCCAGCTCCCATTCTGGGTCCTATTCCTGATCCCATTCCAGCTCCTATTCCAGGCCCATTCCAAGTCTCATTCCAGGTTTTTTGCTCAGCTGTGGGCACCAAAGGGTGGGATGATGGTGGCCTCTCCAGGAATTCCTTTTCCAGTCCTTTTTCCATGTGTTTTCCATAGTTTTGCCTGATCCAAACCTGACATTTAACTCCTGGCATTCCACAGGGACAATTCCAGGTTCCATTCCCAGGAAAATTCCAGGTCCCATTCCCAGTCCCATTCCCAGTACTATTCCAACTCCCAATCCCAATCCCATTCCTGATCCCATTCCAGCTCCCATTCCAGGTTTTCTGCTCAACCTTGGGCACTAAAGGGTGGGATGATGGTGGCCTCTCCAGGAATTCCTTTTCCAAGCATTTTCCATGGGTTTTCCATAGTTTTGCCTGTTCCAAAGCCCACCTTTAATTCCTGGTGTTCCACAGGGACAGGGAGAATTCCAGATCCCCTTCCAGGTCCCATTCCTGATCTCATTCCATTCCAAGTGGAATTCCAATGGAAACTCATCCCCTTTGGATGGGGAAAATTCAAGCTTTGGAAACACAGGAAGGAATTCCCAGATTTCCAGAGGGATGGGAGGAGAGGCAACAACACCAAGCAAATCTCAGGAATTACAGGGAAATCCAAGGAAAACTTTTCCCAATGGAAGCTCAGCTCCCTTCGCCTGTGGAATTTCCAGCCTTGGAAACATGGGAAGGAATTCCCAGATTTCCCAGCTCCAGGAACATTATTCCCTAATTCCAACCTCCATTATTCCATAATCCCATCATTCCAACCACCATAATTCCACAATTTTCAGTCTCCACACATTTTTCCATCTCCAGCATTCCAGGACGGAGAAATTGCCTTTTCCCCTTCCGTGTTTTCCATGTTTTCCCCATTTTCCGGTGAAATCCCTCTCCCTAATCCCCAACAAAAATCCGGGATTGGCTCCTGCTGCCGATTTTTCCCCTTCCCAGCTGCTCCCAGCTTTAATTCCCGAATTAATTTGGAGCCTCTTTAATCCCTGCCTTTAATTCCGAAGGCAATTCCCACCGGGATTTCTCCTCTGGATAAAGCCGAGATCGGATTTGTCTCCTCCAGGTGAATTTTTTCGAGCTCTGTCCTGTATTTCCCATTCCCAGATTTTGGGAATGACTGGAATTTTGGGCATCCAGCACATCCCAGCTCCGGAGCGACCCCTGCTCCTCATCGGGGGGATTCCTGATTCCAAGGGAAATCTGGGAATGCTGGAAATCCCATCCCAGGGGAGTTTTTTTCATCTCCAATCCAGATTTATCCCAAAATTCCTGGATGTCCTATCATTCCAAAGCATTCCATGATCCCACAATTCCATCATTCCCAACCATTCCAAGGTCCCACAGAATCTATAATCCAGAATTTTGGGATTCCCCAAGTTCCCCAAATTTTCGCTGGGAGCTTCTGCCTGGAATCCAAACAATTCCCAAAGGATTTCCTGGAGTGGGATCAATCCAAGCCCTCCCTGTGGATCCACTCCCACTCCGGACTCTTCCCAAGGTTTTTTCCAGATCCGGCTCCTTAAATTCCACCTAAATTTGCCTTGGGCCAAGGAATGGTGCAATCCATGGAATTCTGGGAATCTTGGAGCTCATCCACAACATTTTCTTGCTTTATTGAGCTCCTTATCCCAAATTCTGTTCTCCTGAGCATCCCCGGCTCCAAGGAATTTGTGGAATTTTGGGAATTTTCCCAAGTTTTTTTCCATGCTGGATCTGGCTCCTTAAATTCTGCTTCCTGCCCCGCTCCTCCATTGAAATTCCCAGGAATCTTTTCCCAGTGAAAATTCCCAGGAATTCCAACTCCTGGCCAAGAGCTCCTCCTGGTGTTTCCCCAGGATGTGATTCCCAAAGGAAATCCCTTTTCCTGGGATTCCCATGGATTCAATCCCGCTTTTTCTGCTGCTGAACTGATGGAATTTCGCCTCATCCATGAATTCCCACTTTTTTCCCACTCTTCCTGTGATCCCAGCAGGGATTTTCCAGAGCTTCCCTTCATTTTTCCCTTGGTTTTCCCTCTTTCCCAATTTTTCCCACACGAACAGCTAGGGAGCAGCAAATCCCGGGAATTTTAAGGATCCACCCAAATTCCACAAATTCAGAAGCAGGAATGCTCCCAGAAGCAAAATCTGGGATAAGGAGCTCCAAAAAAAAGCAGAAAAATGTTGTGGATGAGCTCCAAGATTCCCAGAATTCCATGGATCCGCACAATTCCATGGCTTCCAAGGAAAAGCCTCTCCTCCAGCTCCAATGGGTTTGGGAATTCAGAAACTTCCCTGGAAAAAGGGAAAACATCCCCATTCCAGAGGAAGCGGCTGCTCGTCCCTGCAGGAATTCCGGAGCTCTGGGACATTCCTGAATCCAACCCATCCCATTCCCGTTCCCAAATCCCCCAGGAAAAGCCACAGTCCAGGAATGTCCCCCTGCTGTCCCACCTGGGAATGCGCTCACGTTCCCAAAGTTTTCCAGAACCTTGGATTCTCCACTGGGATTTGAGACAGGAATGGGAAAAATTCCCAGACTTTTCCAGGATGTTGGATTCTCCCCTGGGAAATGTGGTGGGAATGGGAAACATTCCCAAACTTTGGATTCTCCAATGGGACAGGAGCCAGGAGTGGGAGCACATTCCCAAACTTTTCTGGAACCTTGCATCCTCCCCTGGGACACAAGCTGGGAATGTTTCACATTCCCAAACTTCTCCAGAACTTTGGATCATCCACTGGAATGAGCCAGGAATGGGAAACATTCCCAGAATTTTCCAGAACATTGCATCCTCCCTTGGGATGTGAGCCAGGAATGTGAAACATTCCCAAACTCTTCTGGAACCTTGGATCCTCCCCTGGGACAAAAACTAGGAACGGGAAACATTCCCAGACTTTGGATTCTGCAATGGGAAAGGAGCCTGGAACAGCACAACATTCCCAGACTTTCCCAGGATGCTGGATTTTCCCCTGGGAAACGAGGCAGGAACGGGAGCACATTCCCAAAGTTCTCCAGAGCCTTGTATTATCCATTGGGAAATGAGCTGGGAACGGGAAACATTCCCAAACTTTTCTGGAATGTTGGATCCTCCACTGGGATAGGAGGTAGGAATGGGGAACATTGCCAGGATTTTCCAGAATTTTGGATTCTCCATTGGAACACAAGCCTGGAATGGGAGCCCATTCCCAAACTTCTCTGGAACCTTGGATCCTTCCCTGGAACATGAACCGGGAATGGGAAACGTTCCCAAACTTTTCCAGAATGTTGCATCATCCATTGGAATACGAGCCAGGAACGCGGCCACATTCCCAGAATTCCGCAAAACCTCGGATCCTGCCCAGGGACTTCCCCCCTGGAATTCCTCCCACCGCCCAAAACTCCCGGAAAAATCCCCTTCCTATGGAATTCCAAACCTCCGTGAGGAAAAGGGCGGGTTTTCCCACAGAAACAAGAATTCCCAGAATTCCCAGGATTCCCGGGATTCCGCGGCTCCTTACCTGTGGGAGGTGAAGTTGTCGTAGGATCCGACGGTGTAGTGCCGGAAAAGCCGCTTGGTCCGGTCTTCCCTGGTTTCTGTGGGAAAAATCCACATCCCAAATTATTCCCGGCTTTTCCCGCCTCCCCAAGGGATCCACAAAGCCTGGGAATTCCACTCCAGGCGGGAATTTCTCCATGGATGAGGAGAATCCGTGGGGGGTGAGAGACCCACGTGTGGCCGAGGAATTCCTGGGAATGTCAGAGCCATTCCTGGAAATCATCCAGGGGGAAATTCCAGCAAATTTCCCGGCTGGAATGACAGAGGAGACGCAACCCTGCGGAAAACCCAAATCCCACATTCCTGCCCCGCTTCCGTCCTTTTCCAATGTTGGAATGGATGGGAAGAGCTGGGAATGCTCCTGGGAATTCCGTGCTGTCCTGGATCTTTGGGAATGCTGGAATTCTGAGGAAAACCAGGAAGGACGGAGACCCCGGCACCATTCCTGAGGGAGCAGCTTCCATGGAAAAGCTGGGAATGTTTCAGGGATCCTCCAGCTCTCCCAGAAGTCTCTGGATCTCTGGGAATGCCGGAATTTGGAGGAAAACTGGGAATGAGGGAGACAATCCCAAGGGAGCAACCACATTCCTGCCCTGCCTCCATGCTTTTCCCACCTTGGAATGGATGGGAAGAGCTGGGAATGATCCCTCTGGAGTTTTCCAGCCCTTTCCCAGCTCCACATGGATTAGCCTGGGGAAAAAATCCTCACTGCTCCAAGGGGCTCCCGGCTGGGATTCCAGAGGGATATTCCAAGGAAATGAAGAAGCCTGGGAAGCTCCCAGGTAATGGCAGCACGTGGAATAAAACCAGGGAATTCCCCACTTGGATCAGGCTGGGAAAATCCTCACGGGTCCGAGGGGTCTCTGATTCCAGAGGGAAATTCCAAGGAGAAGGAAAAGCTCGGGAAGCTCCCGCTCGGCACCAGGAGACGGCAGTAGGGAGCAGCTGTGGAGCCGATCCAGGAATGATTCCCGATGGGAATGGGGGAAGAGAAAGGGAGGGAAGGGAAGGGAAAGGGAAGGGAAAGGGAAAGGGAAAGGGAAGGGGAAGGGGAAAGGGAAAGGGAAAGGGAAAGGGAAAGGGAAAGGGAAAGGGAAATCTGGGAAACAGGAGGGAAAAGGGAGGGAGGGAGGGAGGGAGGGAATTCCCAGCAGATCTCAGATTCCCAGATCCCAAATTCCTAGATGCCCACAGCTCCATGAGCTGATCCATCCAGCCCTGGCCTTTCCCGGCACTTCCCATTCCACCGGGATTTCACGAATTCCCTCCTCCCGCCCCCTTCTCCTGCCATCCCAGCCCTTCGGAATTCCCGATCCCCCTCATCCCTTCTCCTCATCCCTCCGGACATTCTCCCTGGTCCCCAGCCCCTCCTGGATCCTGTTCACGAGGAAAAGCCGGGATTTATGGGCTGTCCACGGCACAGCGGCTCCGTTCCCTTCCCAGCTCCCAAAAATAGCAGCGCTTTTAATGGAGCCGTCACGGAGCCTCCGGAGCTGATGGATGGATCCGGGAGCAGCCGGGATCCGCGGGGACACGGAGCGGCTGAAATGAACGGGAATGAGCCGGGGGAGACCGGGATGGGATGGGATCCAGGGGGTGGGATGGGATCCAGGGAATGAGATCCATTACATGAGAGTTATGGGATGGGATTTATGGAATCCATGGAATGGGATCCATGGGATGGGATCCATGAAATGGGGTGGAATGGGATCTATGGGATGGGATTTGTGGGATGGGATCCATTACATGGGATCCATTGGATGGGATTTATGGGATCCATGGGATGGAATCCATGGGATGGGATGGAATGGGATCTATGGGATGGGATTTATGGGATGGGATTTATGGAATCCATGGAATGGGATCCATGGGATGGGATGGGATCCAGGGGGTGGGATGGGATTCATGGAATGAGATCCATTACATGAGAGTTATGGGATCCATGGGATGGGATCTATAGGATGGGATTTATGGGATGGGATTTATGGAATCCATGGAATGGGATCCATGGGATGGGATGGGATCCAGGGGGTGGGATGGGATTCATGGAATGAGATCCATTACATGAGAGTTATGGGATCCATGGGATGGGATCTATAGGATGGGATTTATGGGATGGGATCCATTACATGGGATCCATTGGATGGGATTTATGGGATCCATGGGATGGAATCCATGGGATGGGATGGAATGGGATCTATGGGATGGCATTTATGGGATGGGATTTATGGAATCCATGGAATGGGATCCATGGGATGGGATCCATGGGATGGGATGGGATCTAGGGAGTGGGATGGGATCCATGGAATGAGATCCATTACATGAGAGTTATGGGATGGGATTTATGGAATCCATGGAATGGGATCCATGGGATGGGATCCATGAAATGGGATGGAATGGGATCTATGGGATGGGATTTATGGGATGGGATCCATTACATGGGATCCATTGGATGGGATTTATGGGATCCATGGGATGGAATCCATGGGATGGGATGGAATGGGATCTATGGGATGGCATTTATGGGATGGGATTTATGGAATCCATGGAATGGGATCCATGGGATGGGATGGGATGGGATGGAATGGGATGGGATGGAATTTATGGGATCCATGGGATGGGATTTATGGAATCCATGGGATGGGATCCATGGGATGGGATGGGACTGAAGCAATCTGGGACAGTGGAAGGTTTCCACAGGGAATGGGATCAGGATGGGCTTTAAAGCCCTTCCCAACCTAAACATTCCTTGAATCCATGACCAAAATCCTTGGCAACTCGGGTCTGGAACAAATCTGGGATGTGCTTGGATCTGCCTGGCCAAGGGAGGGGGGAGAAATTTATCCCAAAATTCTGGGAAAAGCCTGGATTTCAGAATCCTGATTAAATCCATGGAAAAAAATCATCCTGCCTTTTTTTCTGGGATAATGGACAGCTGGAAAATCATCGGGAAGGACTCTGATTGGAGAAGGGATGGAATGGGATCCATGGGATATGGATGGAATGGAATTCCATGGGATGTTCTTCCAGTAGGAATCCAAAAACAGGGAATGCTGGAAAAAAGCTGGAAAAACAACCATCCTATTTTTTTTCCTGAGAATCAACCCCAGGTTGCAAATAAGGAGGGGGAAAATCCCCTTTGGAATGTGGGGAGATCCCTTTTCCTTCTGTCTGGAGTTATGGTTCCACGGAGAGTTTGGAATTTGATGAATTCCATTTAAAGGGAAGATTCCTTATCCTTGAAGTCTTGGGAAATGGGATTTTTCCTTTGTTTATGTTGGACCCAGGCAAGGAATCGTGGAATCCCAGAATTCCAGAGGTTGGGAAAGAATTCCAAGGACACCAAGTCCAAGTCTGCTCTGATCCCAGCCCTGAGTGCCATCTCCAGGAATTCCTTGGATTCCTCCAGGGATGGCGACTCCAAAGCTCCCTGGGCAGCCCCTGCCAAGGCCCAACTGCCCTTTCCATAGGGAAATTCCCAAAAATCCAATCCCAACTTCCCCTAGCCCAGGCTGAGGCCATTCCCTCTTTTTCTATGCTTTCTTCCCTGGGAGCAGATCCCAATCCCGCCTCAGATCCTGGCAGGAAGTTGGGAAAAGGGATAAAACCCCCCTGGATCCTCCTGTTTCCAGGCATGGAAAGCTCCTCCTCAGAAGAACAGGAATTCCTTTGGAATTCCAGAATTCCCATCAGGGCTGGGGCAGTTCCAGCCGCTTCTGTGGATCATCCTGGATTTTTCCTCTCTTCCAGGCTGACCAATCCCAGTTTTCCCAGTTTTCCCTCTGCTCCCACCCCTCCATCATCCCAAACTCTCTGATGGTGAATCCATGATTGGAATTCATCCCTTGGGATACAACTGCCACAATTCCCTCCACCCCCACCTCACTGAAGGAGTGCCCTGGTGATTTCATCAGGAATTGCATTGGGAATTCTGGGATACCGACCTTCTCCAACTGACCAATCCCATTTTTCCCATTATTCCCTCTGTTCCCTTCCCAACCAATCCCAAACTCTCCACTTCCTGACGAGGAATCCATGACCAGAGCAGATCCCTTGGGATACAACGCCCACAATCCCCACCCCACCCAAGCAGCGCTCCGGTGATTCCGTCGGGAATTCCGTTGGGAATTCCGGGATACCGACCTTGCCTGGAGTCGTACTGACGCATCTGCACCTCCTCCACGCATTCCGCCGGGAACCAGCCGCTCCTGCCCTTCACGGAGCCTTCCCAGAATCCGCCCTCGCCGATGCTCAGCACTGCGGAAAACAGGGATCGGGAGTCAGGGGGGAATCCCGGGAAAAGGGGACCTGGCATGGAGGAGGCACCGCGGGAATCCGGGAAGCAAAGCCAGAAGGAAGCTGAGGAATGTGGAGACTTCCGTGGGTTTAGTTCCTTTGGAAAATCTGGAATTCCTGGATTTTCTCACTCTGGATGCCAAAATTCCCATCATTTTCCCACTCTGAATCCCCAAATGTTCCAACTCCGGATGCATAAATTTCCAAATTCCTGATTTTTCTCACTCTGGATGCCCCATTCCCAACTTTTCCCACTCTGGTTCCCCAAATTACCAAACTGTCCCACTCATGACCAAATCCCAAATTTTCCCACTCTGGATACCAAATTCCTCATTTTTCACACTCTGGACACCCAAATTCCCAAATTTTCCCACTCTGGATGCCTGAAATCCCAAATTCCCAAACAGTCCCACTCCAAATGCCTTAATTCCAAATTTTCCCCGTCTGGGTGCCTGAATTCCTGAATTTTCTTGCTCTGGATCTCCAAATCCCAAATTGTGCCACCCCAGATCCCCAACTCCCAAATTTTCCCACTCTGGATGTCCAAATTCCTGAATTGTGCCACTGTGAATCCCCAGATCCCAGCAGCATATTCCAGGTGTTCCCCGGGTGTGAATTCTCTCCGGAGTGTCCAGATCCCAGAATTCCAGAGGCTGGAAAAGCCCTCCCGGATCGCTGAGTCCAAACTGATCCCAGCCCTGAATGGAATTCCAGGAATTCCTTGGACACTCAGGGATGGGACTCCAAAGCTCCCTGGGCAGCCCCTGCCAAGGCCTGAGCCCTTTCCATGGAAAACCATCCCAAATGTGGGAGCTGGGCCTGCCCTGGGCCAGGCTGAGGCCGCTCCCTCTTTTCCCGGGGCTCATTCCCTGGAGCAGATCCCGATCCAAAGGCTGAGGTTGGGTGGATCCCAAACTTCTGTGGATTTTATGGAATCCTGGAATGGTTTGGATGGGAAAGGACCTCAAATCCCACCTCAATTCCAAGGGCAGGGAATTCCCTGGGAAAGGGAGATTGGGGTGGGATTTTGGGAAGGAATTCCTGGTTTTGCTGGAATTCCCAGAGAATCTGTGGCTACCTCTGGATCCCTGGAAGTGTCCAGGCCAGACTGGAGCAACCTGGGATTGTGGGAATTTCCCTGCCCTTGGAATGGGATTTAAGGTCCCTTGCCACCAAACCATCCCAGGATTCCGTAAAAGGAAAAAAACCCTGGGAATTCCTGTAGGATTTCCTGCCCCATTCCTGCATTTCTCCTGATGCTTCCCAGCTTTATCTCAGCTCCTATTCACAAGGATCTATCAGAGGTAATCCCAAATTTCTTCAGGCATCCAGAAATCCAGCCCTGCTCCATCCATCCCAAAGAATTCCCAGAAGGATCCAGGAATTAAATCCTGCCTGGAGGCATCCAAGGAAAAACAAATCCAAGGAAAAGCCAAACAGCAAAATCCTTTCAGGCTCCTCCAGGGGACTTTTTTTGGGATGCAAATTCTCCAGCTTTCCAAAGGTTCCGGTGCTGTCAGGCCTTGGAATGATCCCAAATCCCGGATCCTGCTCAATTCCCAGTGCTCTGCTCCCAGCAGCTACTCCTGGAAAATTCCCACTTTGGAGTCCTTTGGAATTCCAGCCTCCCAGGAAGGAATTTTGGGATTTGGGGCTTCACTCCAAGTCTCCCTGGGCAGCCCCTTCCCAGGCCTGAGCCCCCTTTCCATGGAAAAATATTCCCAAAATCCAACCGCAATCCCCCCTCGAGGCTGTTCCGTCTTTTCCCATTCTTCATTCCATGGATTCTCCTTCCTTCCCACAACCATTCCCAATTTTTCCTCCTCTCTTCCAACGCTCCCCATCCTCATCTCACAGGGCCTGGACCAGCCTGGAATTCCAGCAGGGATTTCTGCAGGGAAATCCATGTTCTGTGTATGGAATGAGGGTCAGGAATGGATCCAATGGATCCGGGAATCAGCACCGGGAATGGATCCAATGGATCTGGGAATCAGCACCGGGAGTGGATCCAATGGATCCGGGAATCAGCACCGGGAATGGCTCCGGATGGATCTGGGAATCAGCACTGGGAATGGCTCCGGATGGATCCAATGGATCCGGGAATCAGAACTGGGAATCAACACCAGGAGCTGCTCTTGCTCCGGATGGATCTGGGAATCAGAACTAGGAATTGCTCCGGATGGATGAATGGATCCGGGAATCAGCACTGGGAATGGATCCAATGGATCTGGGAATCAGCACTGGGAATGGCTCCGGATGGATCTGGGAATCAGCACTGGGAATGGCTCCGGATGGATCCAATGGATCCGGGAATCAGCACCAGGAATGGCTCCGGGTGGATCCGGGAATCAGCACTGGGAATAGCTCCAGGTGGATCTGGGAATCAGCACTGGGAATGGCTCTGGATGGATCCGATGGATCCGGGAATCAGCACCAGGAATGGCTCCGGGTGGACAGCACCATCAGCACTGGGAATGGCTCCGGGTGGATCTGGGAATCAGCACTGGGAATGGCTCTGGATGGATCCAATGGATCCAGGAATCAGCACTGGGAATGGCTCTGGATGGATCCGAGAATCAGCACTAGGAATGGCTCCGGGTGGATCCGGGAATCAGCACTGGGAATGGCTCCGGGTGGATCTGGGAATCATCCCCGGAGCCGTTCCTGCTCCGCCGGCTCCAGCTGTGGAGCTGATTTGGGAACGGATCCGGCTTTGATTCTCGTCATTATCCTGTCGTTCCGGCTCTAATCAAGCATTCCTTGGAAAAAATAGCGGCAATCAGAGGGAACGGGGAAGGGAGGGAACGGACGGAGCCGGGAAAACGTTCCCGAGGAATTTTCAGCCTCAGCAGAATTTCAGGGCTGGGGGTCGGAAGGAGCCTGGGAATGGGATTTGCTGATCCAAAGGTTCCAGATCCTTCCTGTGGTCCAGGATTTCCTCTCCCTTCCCATTCCCATTTTCCTTCCCTATTCCTGAGGACCTGGATCCCACACAGAGAGGGATTCCCACAGTGGGAATGGGTTTTCCATGGGCTGGATTTCCAGGATTTCCCACCCCCCCCACCCCACCCCCCCAAAAGACCTTTGGTTGCTCTCTGGGGGTCTCAACTCTACCAGTTATGCTGGTGCTTTTACTACTAAAGTTTTGTGTAATTCACAACCTTCTCACCTACTTGGCATTGAAATACAGGAGTAGGTTTCTCATCACATCCAGAACTGACAGGATCAGACATTTGAAAGGGTATAATGGGAATAAATATGAATATACAAATCTTAATAAATCATTCACTTGAATAATGTGTCCCCGCTTCCCCCCCCCCCCCCCCCCCCAGAATTCCCAGGCAAACCTTCCCAAAGCCAATCCCGCCTGGAAAACTGGGATGAATCCCGGCACAATTAATCTTTCCCAAATTCCCAGTGCGGCATTCCCAGCACTTTTCCTTTATCCCAAGGAATTCCTGGCAGCTCCAGCGGGGTGGGAGCCACAGGAGCAGAATTCCCAAGGGAATGTGACCCTGGAATGGCCCTTAAAGATAAAAAGTGAGAATGTTGGGAAGAGTTCCAAGGGCCCCATTCCCAAAAACTGGGATCAATCCCATCCAGATCCACCAGGATCCAGGGAATTCCAGCTCCTGGCACAGCCATGGGATAGGGAAAGCTGTTCCCAAATCCCACGGAACCCGGATTCCTGAGGGAGCCAATTCCAGGGTGTTGGGAATACAGCGAGGATCCCGGGGGGACTGGGGAGTTCCAAAGGCACCCGGATTGAGCAGATTCCCAGGAAATTCCGAAGCATATTCCTCAAATCCCACCCGGCAAAGGCCAGAGGTCAGAAAATCCTGGAATAGCCGGAGGTGGAAAGGATCCAAAGGGATCAAAGCCAGGAGGGATTGTGCTGGAATGTTCCTTTTCCTGCTATTCCCACTTTTCCATAACCCGGGAATGACGATGGGAGCATCCCAGGGGATGAAAGGAGGGAAAACAAACAAACAAACAAAAAAAAAGGCTGAGCACATTCCATAGGAAAAACAGGGAGAAATTCCCTTTTCCTGCAATCTCCAGCACTGGGAGAGCAGCGGGATCCTGGAACTGATGGATTAGGACAGGCAAATCCAGGGAATTGTGGCTGAGGGATCCAGGAGGGAAAAGCGGGAATGAGGCACCAATCCCAGTGGGAAATCCTGGGAAAAGCCCATTTCCAGCTGGAAACGGGAATTCCCAAGCCTCGGGAATGCTGGGAGCACAGAACGCCCTCCAATCCCTGCTCCAAGACGGGAAAGAGCCAAAATGAAGGAAAAGCAGCAGGATCCCCGGGACTGCCCTTGGGAAAGGGATCCTGGGATGGTTTGGGTGGGAATGGAGCGGAAATCCCATCAAATTCCCAGGGCAGGGAAATTCCCACAATCCCAGGGTGCTCCTGGACACTTCCAGGGATCCAGAGGCAGCCACAGATTCTCTGGGAATTCCAGCCCAGCCAGGAACTGCTTCCCAAAATCCCACCCCAACCTCCCTTTCCCAGGGAATTCCCTGCATTCCCAGCTCTCCCAGCCTGGGATTGGATCCACCCCTACACCGATTCCACTCTAGGAAGGAATTTTGGGATGCGGGTGCTTCACTGGGAATCTCAGGACTCCAGGAAGGGTCTTCCTTCCCTTTTCCATCCCCAACTTCCTTAAAACTCCCTCGGGATGGATTCTGAGCGTCCCAAATCCCAGAATCCTGAAAAGCTTTGGGTGGGAGGGGACCTTCAACCCCATCCCATTCCAACCCCACCATCCCAGGCTGCTCCAGCCCCAGTGTCCAGCCTGGCCTTGGGCACTGCAGGGATGCAGGGGCAGCCCCAGCTGCTCTGGCAATTCCAGCCCAGCCAGGAATTCCTCATGGCCAAGATCCCATCCATGGCTGCCCTCTGGCACTGGGAGCCATTCCCTGTGTCCTGTCCATCCCTTGTCCCCAGTCCCTCTGCAGCTCTCCTGGAGCCCCTTCAGGCCCTGGAATGTGCTGGAAGCTCTCCCTGGATCCTTCCCTTCTCCAGGAGAACATTCCCAGATTTCCCAGCCCGGCTCCAGCTCCTTCTCCCAGTGTTTATTCCCTCAGATGTTTCCCAGGCTTTTCCAGGAGCTTTCCTGGCTCGGCATTCCCGAGCTCCGGAGAAGAGGGAAGAGCAGCCGGAGCCGTCTCACACCCGTGCCCACGGAAAACATGGATGGGAAAGGAGTCAGGGATCCAAGGAAACCCGGCCCGGCTGCCAGGCTGCTCCAAGCTTTTCCCGGGAAGAGGAGGAGGAGGAGGAGCAGCCCCGGGAGTTCAGGGAATCCCTTTGGACTCCGCAGGAATCTCCTTCCCGCTGAAAAGCCGGGATGCGTTTGAGGGATTAGCGCCATTCCAGAGGCGGAAATTCCTCGGCTAATCCGGCCTCAGAAATGTCTTGGATGTTATTCCAGCCTGGGGGGATTTGCCTAATTCCCACCCGAACTCCAGGAAAAATTTGGGATCAGCCCTGTAAGCAGGAATTGAGAAATATTTGGGGATCACTCCCTGGTGGAATTCCCAGCTGGAAAACAGCAGGATTTGGGAATTCCCCATCCTGAAAAATCCCAGGAAGACGAGTCCTCGGCATCCTTAGGGAAGGAATTCCCAGCCCCTGAGCAGCTCCTGGCAGGATGAGGAAGCCCTGGGAATTCTGGATCCTGGCCAGAATTCCCAGAGAATCCAGCAGGAGAGCCCTGGAATGTGGGCAGGGATTGGGATGTGCCCATCCCGCTTGGAATGTGGCACAAAGGGCAGCACCATCCCAAAAACCCATGGAAAACCTGAATCCACATCCCTAAAAACCCATGGAAAAGCTGGATCCACATCCCCCAAAACTCATGGAAAACCCCAAATCTCCCAGGGAATATTCCTGGATTTTTCCTTAGTTTTCATTATTATGCACCAGGAGATGGAAAAATTCCTTCTCCAAGCTCTTTTACGGGAATGCTGCCACCAGATTCCTCCTGGATCATTTGGGATAGTTCTGATTTCCATGGATTGATCTGAATTCCAGGAAAAAAATTATGGATTCCTTTGGATGCAGCTTGGAATTAGCAGCTCCAAGTGGATCCCGGTGGAAAAGAGGGCAAAGGATGATGACATCATCTTTTCCTTAAAAACCTGTGGATATTTTGCTCCTGGAGGTTTTCATTTCCAAGGAAATTCCAGGATTTCTGAGCAGCCTCTGCAGTCGGAGCAGAGCATGACACGGCACTTCCCAGCCCTTGGAAAAATCCAGGATTAAACCGCAAAATCCTGGAATTCCTGACCTTGAAAAAGCCCTCCTGGGTTATCAAATCCCACCTTATTCCCAGTTCAACTTCCAGGAATTCCTTGGAATTCCTCACGGGGTGGCGACTCCAAACCTCCCTGGGTAAGGCCTGACCACCCCTTCCATGGAAAAATTCCCAAATATCCAAAGTGAGCCTCCCCTGGCCCAGCCTGAGGCCGTTCCCTGTTTTCTATCCCCTATTCCCTCAGGAATTCTGTGGCACCCAAAATTCCCAATTCCAACGGCATTCCCAGGTTTATCCACCTGAATTGGAGGGAAAATTCCATTTTCCCCTCTCCTTTTCCTGATGGGAACAGCAATTCCCAGGTTCAAATCCAGCTGATCCCAACTCCTGTTGGGCGGGATTTTCCTGGGAATGGGAATCCACCAGGAGCCAGCAGCAAACAGCAGGAAAAGAGCGTTTTCCAGGGGGTTTTCCAGAGGGTTTTCCAGGGGGTTTTCCATGGATATGGCAGCAGAGAAGTGACGGGAGCACACGGAAACCTTGGGATGCCCAACGGAATTTTTTGGGATCAGCTCCGCCCCATCGGATGCTTCCCCATCCCTGGATCCAGGAGAGATTTCCAGGATCACCAGGAGAGGATGGATTTTCCTGGCATCGGAAATTCCAAAGCCATTTCGAGAGCACCGGGAATTGTGTCCCAACATCCTGAATCCCTGAGCAGCAGGAATTCCCACGGAATTCCTCCTTCAGAATTCCCAATCCACAATTCCCCCCACCAGTTCTTCACCCACAGCTCCCATTCCAGAATTTTCCCAGAAGGTGACTCCCAGTTTGGGTTTTCTGGGAATTTCAAGACAGACAAGGAAAGGGAAACTTTGGGAAGTGCAGGAAAACCGGGATGGAAGAGGAAGATCCCTCTGCCCCTTGATCCCATCTGGAATAAACAGCAGGAGTGGAGGGAAAACCGGGAAAAGCTGAGCTCCAAAAACCCTGGAAAACTCCCCACACTTGGAGGCCACAGCGAGGAAAAAATGTGGGAAAAAGGATAAAGCTAGGAGAGGAAAAAAGAAATTCCAAGGAAAAATTCCATAGTTACCTACTTCACGGAGCTGCTGGTCTGGAGCATGGATGGGAATGGAAAAGAGAAAAAAACATGGAAAAGAGAAAAAAAACATGGAAAAGAGACAAAAAAAAAACAGGGAAAAGAGAAAAAACCATGGAAAAAGTGCAGAGGCACAAACAACATGGAAATGAAACATGGGAATGGTCTCCAGCTAAATCCCTGGAATTATCCCCTGGAATGTTGTCCAGGGAATTGTGGACTCCTCAGCCAGGTCAGAACATGGACAATCCCAAAAATCCTACCTACTTCACGGAGCTGCTGGTCTGGAGCATGGATGGGAATGGAAAAGAGAAAAAAACATGGAAAAAGAAAAAAAAACATGGAAAAGAGACAAAAAAACCAGGGAAAAGAGAGAAAAAAACCATGGAAAAAGTGCGGAGGCACAAACAGAACAACGTGGAAATGAAACATGGAAAAGAGAAAAAAAACATGGAAAAGAGACAAAAAAAAAACAGGGAAAAGAGAAAAAACCATGGAAAAAGTGCAGAGGCACAAACAACATGGAAATGAAACATGGGAATGGTCTCCAGCTAAATCCCTGGAATTATCCCCTGGAATGTTGTCCAGGGAATTGTGGACTCCTCAGCCAGGTCAGAACATGGACAATCCCAAAAATCCCAACCCAAGATCCCAAATGTCATTGGAATTCCAGGTCAGGATCTTGGACAATCCCAAAAAACCCAACACAAGATCCCAAATTTGTTTGCAATCCCAGGTCAGGACCATGGAAAATCCCTAAACCCCAACACAAGATCCCAAATTCTGCTGAAATTCCAGATCAGGACCTCAGACAGCTCCCGAAAACCCAACCAGATCCCAGATTTGGTTGGAATTCCAGGCCATACCATGGACATCACCTCCAATCCCAACCCAAGACTCCAAATTTGGTTGGAATTCCAGGTCAGAGCACAAAGAGCTCCTAAAAATCCAACCCTTGACCCCAGATCGGATTGGACACTCCTCCAATCCCAAAAGAGATCCCAAACTTGGTTGGAATTCCAGGTCAGACCACGGACAACCCCCTCAATCCCAAAAAAACCCCAAATTTTCTTGGAATTCCAGAGCAGATCACAGGACACTCCTCCAATCCCAAAAGAGATCCCAAACTTGGTTGGAATTCCAGGTCAGACCATGGACAATCCCCTCAATCCCAAAAAAAACCCCCAAACTTAGTTGGAATTCCAGAGCAGACCATGGACAAGCCCTCTAATCCCAGAAAAGACCTCAGATTTGGTTGGAATTCCAGAGCAGATCACGGAGAACCCCTCCAATCCCAAAAAGATCCCAAATTTGGTTGGAATTTGGGAATTCCAACCCAAATGGAATTCCAGGTCAGAGCATGAAGAGCCCCTAAAAACTCAACCCACGATCCCAAATCTGGTTGGAATTCCAGGTCAGGCCACGGACACCCCTCCAATCAATCCAACCCTGAACCTCCCCTCGGAACCCAACCCCAGATCCCAAATGGGGCCGAAATTCCAGCCAAGATCCCGAGGAAGCCGATCCATGAAAACCCAACGGTGCCAGGGCCGCTCTTCATGCCTCCCGAATTCCCGGCTTTTCCCAGCCCAGAACGCTCCGTGATCCCAGCGCTCCCAGGTCCTACGGGAACTCAATTCCCTCTGGAATTTTCCCGCCGATTTTGGGTCACGCTGGAAAAGTGGGACAGCTCCGAGGTCACCGGGATGCGGAGCGGAATTAATGAGGAATTTTCTAATTTTGGGATGGGAATCGGGGCCGGCCGCCAGCTCAGCGCGCGGTGGAATATTCCCGATGGGAATAACTCCCAGGTTTCTTCATTTCCACGGAAAACCAAGGCGCTTCCCAAATTCCAGCTGGGAATTTGGGGTCACTTGGAGCCCCTCGTTTATGGGTTGGAATTCCAGGTGGGAATAACAATTCCCAGGATTGTCTGGAGCCAAGGAGGGAGCAAATCCATCTGGAATTCTCAGGAAAATCCTGAAATTATTCCCAAAAAAACCAATGGGGTTTCCATTCCTGAGGTGGCACCTTGGTTTTTCTAGGAATATCCCATAATTTAGGGATTCCCAATGGAATTCCCATGGGGAAGGGGAAGCACAAGGAGATTTTTCCAGAGGATGGAGGAAAGGAACATTCCGGGACTAAATCCTGGAATTCAAATCCAGGAAAAGCACCAGGAAATGCAAGAACACCAAAACGAATCCTTAAAATTATTCCTTAAAATGTTAAAGAGAGGAAATTTTGTTTATTTTGGAAAAATCTGGGAATGTTCCTGCTAAGTTTAAGATTTCTGTGTCCAAAGGTTTTTCCCGCCAGGAGCATTTCCTGCTCCAGCCCCTGATCCCAAAAATCTGATTCCCAAAAAGAAATTATCCCAGGGATCTGCAAAGCCTCGGCCTGGAAAATTGGATTTATAATGGAGGCTTTTCCTGAGAATTCCAGGAAAAAGCCTTTTTTTTTTTCTTAATCTGGAATTCCCAGAATTCCAACTTTGGGAATGAACTAAGGGAAGGATTTTCGTGTCAAGGCAGAATTTTCCCACTCATCCAAGTGGGAAAATTGATCCCATTCCACTCTCCCTTTTTTCCAAAGGAAAAGATCCATCCAAAACCAAGATCCAGGGAAAATCCATCAGGATCAACCTGGAAATCAGAGTAAAACCTCGGGAATTCCTGTGCTGGTCAATCCCAAAAATATTTTAATGGATTTGGATCCAGCTCCAGAGCTGAGCGCACAAATCCCAGCCCAGGCTTGGGAACCTGGAGGGAAAAAAGCAGGAAATGTGGGAATTCTGTCCCCAAAAAAACGGAGGGAAAAAGAGGAAATGTGGGAATTCGGTCCCAAAAATCCGAGTTTTGATGGGATCTCCCTCTCTTATCACCAAGGATTTTTCCAGGGATAACTGATAAGAATTCCCAATGTACTCCCAGATTCTAGGAACAAACGTCATTTTATGGGAATTTTCTGGAATAACCCAGTCTCATCCTGTATATTTCCATGACTTTCCAATGGATTTCCATCCACACATTGGGAAAATCTCCTTTTTTGGGAATTTCAGAAACTCTGGGATGACTCCAATGGATCCTGACCAAGGAACACCATGGGAATTCTTGGTCTTCTTCAAACAGGGAAGAAATTCCATTGAAAACAGGGAGGTGTGGGAATAAAAAAATCCAGGAATTGTCCTGTCCAGCTTCCCTGCGGATGTGGAAATTTGGGAAGAGGGATTTTCCCCGGCAAATTCGATGCTGAAGGAAAAGCAGAGCACAGGAAAATTTGGGAATTTTTCAAACCTAAACAAGATCCCTCCACCTGGATGGGAGGTGGAGCCAAGAATTCCTGGAATTCTGGAATGGTTTGGGTGGGAATGATCTTTGGGACCATCCAATTCCAATTCCCACATTCCCAGGTTGCTCCAAACTGGCCTCGGACAATTCCAGGGATGGAACAGCCACAATTCCAAACCCTTTTCCAACAAAATCCCAAAAATCCTGAGGCCATCCCACCAAAACATCCCTAGATCCCAATTTTTTTGTTTCCCCCTATATCCAGCAGAGAATTTTTCCTTGGATTTCCAGCCAGGAAATTTGGATTTCGGGAAGTTCAAAGCGGAGCGGCTCCAAAAATCCCACAAAACTTTTCCCGGTGACCTGAAATCCCAAAAATCCCAATGGAAAAATCCCAGCCTGACCTGAAATGAAGGAATATAGCCCGGGAAAAAGCGGGATTTGGGACAGATGGCATTCCCGAGGGCTCGGATAATTTTCCAGCCAGGAACCAGCTGCATCCTGGCTTCTTCCCAACCCTTCCCAAATGACCTTCCCAGAGGAAAAACCAGGAGAAGGAGGAGAAATTCCTGACCTTGGGATGAAGGAAAAACTTCCCAGGAATTCCGAGCCCTGGAGAAGCCACGGGAATGAGCTGATCCTGGGAAATGTGGTGAAAAACGGGAATATGGGATCGGGAAGGATCCCGGGAAGGACGTGGAGCTGATGGAGCAAATCCAGAGGAGGCACCGGGAGGATTCAAGGGATGGAGCTGGGGGGAAAAGCTGGGAAAATTGGGAATGTTCTCCTGGAAAAAGGAAGGATCCAGGGAGAGTTTCCAGCACATTCCAGGGCCTGAAGGGGCTCCAGGAGAGCTGAAATTTGGGAAAAGCATGGAAGGATGGGACACAAGGAATGGCTTCCCACTGGGAAAAGGGAAATTGGGGTGGGATTTTGGGAATTTGGAATTCCTGGCTGGGCTGGAATTGCCAGAGCAGCTGGGGCTGCCCCTGCATCCCTGGCAGTGCCCAAGGAAAGGCTGGAGCAGCCTGGGATGGTGGGAATTTCCCTGTCCTTGGAATGGGATGGGAATGATCTCACAGATAGGGATGAGATCCATCATCCCCCAAATCACTCCAGGATCCTGGAGATTCCCAGGCTGCCCCTTGGCTGGAATTCCTGAAATTCCAGCTTCCCATCCTCATCCAGGAATCCCTTCCATTCCCAAACCTTTTCCCATCCTTCCAGCTCCATTCCCAACATTCCCATTCCCAGGATTCTCCACCATCCGCCCGCAATCATTCCAGAACCCTGGAGAGTTCCCTCGGCCGGAATTCCTCCAGTTCCAGCCTCTCCCAACATTCCCGGCCTCTCCCCGAGCTCAGGGCTCCGGCTGGCTCCGGGATTTTCCCGAATCCACGGAACATGACAAAGCAGCGCCGTTCCGGAGCTGCCAAATTCCCAAAAATCCACGGATCAGCCTCTCCTGGAGCAATTCCATGAGGGAAGGGATTGGCTTTGAGCCCCTCATCCTCCCGAACTCCGGGAATAATCCAGCGGGAAGCGATTCCCGCTCCCAGGGGTCACTCCACCTCCTCCTCCTCCCTCTTCCCACGGGTTGTTTTTCCCTGGAGATCACAAGCCAGGAATTTTGGGATGGAGAAACGAATCCCAAGGATTTTGTGGCAGCGGCTCCAGGACCACCCACTCCACGGCAGCACGAGGAAACACGGGGAAAAGGCAGGGGGGAAACATCGGGAAAAGCATTTCACATCCCAGGAATCCTTCCCGGATCCTGGAATTCCACACCTGCGTCCCAGGCATGCCTAAATCCCACGTGAAACCCTTGGAATTCCAAGGAATCCACAGGAATTCCTCAGCCCAGCCCCCCCCCC
>NW_024499062.1:1137595-1140354 GCF_017590055.1 Onychostruthus taczanowskii | reverse complement strand
CCCCCCCCTTCCCAGCCGGCTCCCGCTCTCCGCAGGGAAAACAAATCCACGGGAAGGGCAGCGGGAATGTGGGAGCCGCAATTCCAAGCTGGGAATATTCCCGGTCTCCCTCTCCCGTCATTCCAGAGGCTCCAGCCCCGCGTCGTGCCAGGAATCCACAAAAAAACCGCGGAGGAGGGAGAGGAGGAAAAGCTCCCGAAACTTTCCGGGGTGGGGGGGAAAAACTCTGGAATTCTCCGGCTGGCAGGGAATTCCCTTCCTCTGGAAGCCGGCAGCTGGAATTCCGAACTTCCAGCAGAATTCCCAGCCCAACCCCACGGCAGCGCTGCCGTTGTCCAGGAAAATTCCCCTGGCATTATCCATGAGAATTTCCCCGGTTTTATCCGTGAAAATTTCCTTGGTGTTATCCACAAAGATTCCCCTGCTGTTATCCATTAATTTTTTTTTCCCTGGCGTTATCCATGAAAATTTCCCGGCTCCCGCTGCAGCTCGGGAAGCGGAGCCGGGAGAAGCCGGAATGGGCGAGGGGGGTTGGGAATTCGGGATGTGGGGAAGGGATTTGGGAGCGGAGCCGGGATGGGTGCGGGGGGGGGACAAGGACACGGCCCCGGAGGGACGGGAATGGGAACGCCGGGAATGGGAACGGAGCCGGAGCGGGGCCGGGAGAGCGGCCCCAGAACCGGGAGGGGACCCCAAAACCGGGAGGGGGATCACAAAAACGGGATGGGGACCCCAAAACCGGGAGAGCGGCCCCAAAACTGGGAGGGGACCCCAAAACCGGGATTGGGGATCCCACAGAGCTCTGGTCCCAAAAGCCGGGATGGGGACCCCAAAACCGGGAGGGGGATCCCACAGAGCTCCGGCCCAAAAACCGGGAGGGGACCCCAAAACCGGGATTGGGGATCCCAAAACCGGGATGGGGACCCCACAGAGCTGTGGCCCCAAAACCGGGAGGGGACCCCAAAACAGGATTGGGGACCCCAAAACCAGGCTGGGGATCCCACAGAGCTGTGGCCCCAAAACCGGGAGGAGGATCCCAAAACCGGGAGGGGACCCCAAAACCGGGAGGGGACCCCAAAACCGGGATTGGGGATCCCAAAAACGGGATGGGGACCCCACAGAGCTCCGGCCCCAAAACCGGCAAGGAGACCCCAAAACCGGGATTGGGGACCCCAAAACCGGGAGGGGGATCCCACAGAGCTCCGGCCCAAAAACCGGGAGGGGACCCCAAAACCGGGATTGGGGACCCCAAAACCGGGATGGGGACCCCACAGAGCTCTGGCCCCAAAACCGGCAAGGAGACCCCAAAACAGGATTGGGGACCCCAAAACCAGGGTGGGGATCCCACAGAGCTGTGGCCCCAAAACCGCGAGGGGGATCCCAAAACCGGGAGGGGATCCCACAGAGCTCCAGCCCTAAAACCAGGCTGGGGACCCCAAAACCAGGCTGGGGACCCCAAAGCCACTCGGGAAACACCACGGAGCTTCAGCCCCACACCTGGGCTGGGGACCCCAAAAAGCTGCAGCCCCACAAGCAGACTGGACACCCCACAAAGCTGCAACCCCAAAACCAACCAGGGGACCCCACAGAGCTGCAGCCCCACAGCCGAACTGGGGACCCCAAAAGCTGCAGCCCCACAGCCGAGCTGGAGACCCCAAAAGCTGCAGCCCCACAGGTGGGTTGGGGACCCCAAAAGCTGCAGCCCCACAACTGGGCTGGAGACCAGCCAGGTGAGCTGGACACCCCACACCGAGCTCGAGACCCCACAGCTGGGATGGAGACCCCAAAAACTGCAGCCCCACAGCTGGGTTGGCACCCCACAGCTGCAGCCCCACAGGTGGGCTCAAGTCCCCAAAAGCTCCAGCCCCACAGGTGGGCAGGACACCCCAAAATCTGCAGCCCCACAAGCAGACTGGAGACCCCACAGCCCCACAGGTGGGCAGGACACCCCAAAATCTGCAGCCCCACAAGCAGACTGGAGACCCCACAGCCCCACAGGTGGGCAGGACACCCCAAAATCTGCAGCCCCACAAGTAGCCCGCAGACCCCACAGCCCTGCAGCCCCACAGGTGGGCAGGACACCCCAAAATCTGCAGCCCCACAGGCAGGCAGGACACCCCACAGCCCTGCAGCCCCACAACCAGACTGGACACCCAAAGCAGCCTGCAGCTGCCCCACAGCTCTGCAGCCCCACAGGTGGGCAGGAACCCCAAAATCTGCAGCCCGCAGACCCCACAGCTCTGCAGCCCCACACCTGCACAGCGATCCCGAGGCACCGCAGCCCCACAGGTGGGCAGGAACCCCAAAAGCCTCAGCCCCACAGGTGGGCAGGAACCCCAAAAGCCTCAGCCCCACAGGTGGGCAGGAACCCCAATCCCTCCAGCCCCACAGGTGGGCAGGAACCCCAATCCCTCCAGCTCCCCATCCATCCCTCCATCCATCCCTCCCTCCATCCATCCCAGCCGCGGCCCCGCCACTGCCGCATCCAGCACCGGGGACAGCACCCGCCGCTCCTCCCGCCCTCCCCGGCCGCTCCCCGCCGCCGTCCCGGTGTCCCCGCCGCCGTCCCGGTGTCCCCGCTCACCCTTGACGGCCTCGCCGCGGTTGAGCTGGATCTCGCCATCGCCCTGCGGCGCGTAGCTCTTCACCACGATGAACTTGCGGCCGGGCACGGCGCTGTAAAGCTTCCGCTTGGGCCCGCGCAGCGGGGCGGGCGCGGCGTGGGGCGCGGGCTCGGTCCCGGGGCCGGCGGGGGGCCC